>NC_084615.1:61186491-61353991 GCF_033978795.1 Nerophis ophidion | reverse complement strand
TTGTGTAGAAATATGGGGAACTAACTACCAAAGTGCGCTTCACTCACTTACCATGTTACTAAAAAGGTTAGTTTTAAGGATAAATTATGTTGGATATAGAGAACACTACAACTCTTTATTTATGAAATCAAAAATATTGCAAATCAATTATTTGGTGCAATTCCAAACAGCTAAACTCATGCAAATATTAAACTATAATCAGCTACCCAAGAACGCACAACAATTGTTCTCAGCAAAAGGAGAGAAATGTAACATTAGAGAAAATGTTTACTTTAAACATTTGTATGCATGTACACCAAATAAAATATGGAATGGATAATATGCTTTGAGTCACTAGAGAAAAGTGCTATATAAATATAATTCACTTCACTTCACTTATTAAGAAAATAACTGTATTGAAAAATGACAATTTTAATATGTAATTGATTTATTTGAGAATTTAATATGTATTTAATTACTCATTTATCTGCTACTTATATCCATACTCAATTATTTATTCATTTATTTATGTATTTATGTATTCACTGTTGTGTAAGAGATATGATCAAATTGCAATTAAACAAAAAGGGGCAGGGTTAAATAAACTGCTTCTTTCTACTACTTTTTGGACATGCTGTTATAAGAATATGGAAATATGTGATGTATCATATCTTAATTGTTTGCACTTTCAAAATAAACTAACACCAAATTTAAACATATGCCTTGAGAAGCTGATTGCTACACAACAGCTTAGCACACAATAGCACACAGAATAGACATAAATGTCCCTAATTGAACAATTTTCCAGTTTAAGACAATATAAACATGTTTAAAGTAATTATAGTTACATAGTACTTCCAAGGCAGAAGAGTATATGTTTCCAGTAACAAACATGTCCGCTTCATTATACTTAGGCGTCACAAGCTTTACGTCATGAATTTGTATAAACATTGAGTGTCGCCAAATACAATTACTACTACATTTCAAATGAGTTAAAGACAGCATAAGGTAGTAAAATGGTTAGTGTTTTCATACATGGCATTGTTCCCTATTAAGTATTTAAACCTTTTCAAACACACAACAAAATAAACATATATATGATTTGTGCTGATATCTTATTGGATCAACATTGTTATCAGTCAATATTCAAACATTAAAACATGAAAAAGTTGTATTGGGACACCCCTCACCATAATATTGTGTAAAGCAGGGGTGTCAAATGAATTTGCAAAGTATTAAAATGAGTTGTATTTTTTTTTTTTTTTTTTTTTTTTTTTTTTTAATGAAAGAAACTGCTGTTTTGAATGTGTCCATTGGATGTCACAATAGCAATTCTGTTAGGACCAGCAAGAGGTTTGTGTCTTCCACTTGAAACACATCGTTATTTGGCACCCTTACTCCCCAATAATGTCTTTGTGTGGGTATTAAGAATAGACAGTAGTATCTTGTGTACTCGGATAATCAACTTTTACCTTGAAAATAATTTTTTGTCTTGAAAATCAACTTTTACCATTGCAGGATGCCTCGTTGTCGTCCTTTTTCCATTTAATAATAATAATAATAATAAATAGATAAAACTCTTTTCCATACACCCAAAACGCTTCGGAATATCAGAGCCATTAGAGGCGGCTCATGGACCAAACCGGTGAAATAAGGTGTTCTACCAACGGGTTCTAGGATTACCGCCACGACAGGCGCCAACTAAGGTATAAAAATATAGTGAGAAAACTTAACCCTTTTGAATAGTTTTACCTCCGATTCTCACGGTTTGTTGAGTTTACTCTGGATTGATACGTGGACATGACAAAGGAGGTGTTTAATACCTCAAGGAGTTTACATGTTGTGTTTTTTGTACGATCCCAAAAAGACTGCGACTTAATGTTTAATCCTGGCTTTGTAGATAAACTGAGACCGAGTCTTAACTCATTGTGTTTTTAAAACTGCACCAATTTCTTCAGAATTTTCAACAAACTTGATGTTTTTTCCAGAGGATTATTTGGGATTTGTACGTTTTCACAATGTGCTTGTTCTATTTTTGGCCAAAGTAAAACAAAGTAAACAACCTGGAGTTGTCTTTATTTTTAAGTTATCATGCAATGATTTTACCATTCCGGCCCACTTGGGAATGGATTTTCCTCCATGTGGCCCCTGAGCTAAAATGAGTTTGACACCCCTGGTGTAAAGTATCACAATACCTATGTGATTCAAAATGGCTGAATCAATGTTAACAGTCCGTCCACAGCTTTATGATCACAACCTACCAAAGAGTTAAATAAAAACAATTGCTTTGTAGCAAGGATCTTCATTGCCTGAGTTGTTAACAAGAAAGTGCACCTGCGTCAAAATGATGATACACTTGGAGGCAGAATACAGTTTGAGTACATTTTGCAGTAAAGTTGTTGACTGGATACAATTGCAAAGATGCAAAAAAAGTAAAAGGATTGTTTGAAATGGTACCAATTCCCGAAGGCACTGAGATTGGAAGTGAATGAGCATAGTTTTGTCTTCTGTGGCGTAGAAAGCTTTTCATAGGTGGAGCTACAGCCCAAAAATGTAAACAAATGTCAGCCACTATGCTCACTCGTCTTGCCAAACACTCTAAAAGCTTTTAATCATTTTGTTTGGTTGAACATGAAAGGGATTACACCATGCATGCCTCACTTTCTCCTGAGGTATTATGATATTATTACAGTGGATCAAAGCCTATTGAATACCGCCATTACCTAACCGCTGCTTGAAGTCATCAATAAAAAGCAATTGATACTTGTATCACACCCTCAGTGGAGTAAAAGCATGTTGTAATTTGCCCAAACAGTACTCATAGTCTGTTTGAAGAGGATTGAAGAAGGAACCAAATACATATTTTATTATTCCTGATAAAATACTAAATAGACTCAAGATGCGGTATAACTTAGTCCCGCACAAGAGGCAGTGCAGGTCGTCATGTAACCGGAGGGTTACTGGTTCAAATCCTGCTTCCTCTAACGCAGTCACACACACGGATGCTTCACTGACCATGATGCAGACCTATGACCCAGATCCAGTCCCTGAGCTCTGCATGGTGGCTGCCCACTGCTTCCCTAAAGAAGGATGGGTTGAACACGAGACAAAATAAAATATTTTCTTCTTTTTTCTGCAGTTCGAGAGTAAGGAGCTTAATGACTGACCGTACAAGGCAGTAATAAAACCACCTCAGTCCCAGAAGGGAACATTGTACATTTGATGGTCAAGGGAATTGAACATGAGCACATTTTCAATGATACCCACTTTGACCTGATTGTCTTCATTTAGTATTCATGCAGTAACCTTTATAAACTGCAAGAAGCTAGTTTGCTTGTGTGCTTTAAACATATTTTTTCAGACATGAACACAGACTACTGACTGTATAGACTTTTTAGACTTTTTCTTTTTACTAGTGTCAAAGTTAATGCGATAATGCGTTAACTATAAGTTCCTTTAGCAGCACTTATTATTTTCAACGCACAGTTATGGCATTCAGTTACTGTTTACACAAGCTTGAAAATAGCAAGCAGAATTTTACAAAGAAACGGGGTAATTATGGAAATGTCAGATCCAAACCCTTGGCAAGTTGTTCTCCCGACAATAAAAAAAACTCTATCCTTGATTGCCGTGAGGCGGCATCATTGGAGCGAAAGCATGCTGGCGCACTTTGCTGCTTACAGAGAGGTGGAGCTTGACTTACGTGTTTGGATTACAGTTGTGTAACTGCTGTGTAACGGTCCCCCCAAGAACTCACACACAGGCTGGATTGGATGATGTGGTTCTTTACTGGTAGCTGCAATGAGTGATCAGAACGCACATATACACAATATACAGCTTCCGGTTTGCAGTCAAATTTATAGACTTTGAGATACCAGCAGATGGCGCAATTGGACCTCTCATTGCATAACAAAACAATATACATATTTTAGCCGGAATTTCACTCAAATAATCAAAGTATTATACCCGTTACAGTTGAGTGCATTGGTTACATAAAATATAGATTGTTACACTAAATGCTTTAGTAAAACAGAAAAAAAAGACTGTAAGCGGGAAGTGTAGAGTAACGTTTATTGGCATACTTGCCAACCTTGAGACCACCGATTTCGGGAGGTGGGGGTCGTGGTCGGGGGTGGGGCGTGGTTGGGGGCGTGGTTAAGAATGGAGGAGTATATTTACAGCTACAATTTACCAAGTCAAGTATTTTATATATATATATATATATATATATATATGTATATATATGTATACATATATATATAACGAATACTCGACTTTCAGTGAGTTATATATAAAAATAAAAGAAATACTTGAATTTCAGTGTTCATTTATTTACACATATACACACACATAACGCTCATCTACTCATTGTTGAGTTAAGGTTTGAATTGTCCATCCTTGTCCTATTCTCTGTCACTATTTTTCTAACCATGCTGAACACCCTCTCTGATGATGCATTGTTGTATGGCACGCACAAAAGTGCTTTCATCAAATGCACTAGAGTCTGGAATCTTCCATCTCTCCCTAGCATGGCCCAAAACCGATCAATCTTTGCTTCCTGAGGAAGATCTTCACTACCAAGCATTTGGTAGTCCACTACTTCTTCCCGTAGGCTAATCAGGTCCACTCGCAGCTGTGGCTTGGAACTTACAAGCGTATTTCTTCATCTTACTCGGCATCGCTACAGCTCTATCTTCCTCGTTCTTCTGCTATGTCTCCATGTTATGTGCCCAGATGTTCACTGCACTCTCTAAAAGCCTTAGATGTTATTGTCACATATGCATGTACAGTAGATGGCAGTATTCTCCTGTTTAAGAGTGTCACAACATTGCTGTTTACGGCAGACGAACTGCTTTACGATAGACGAAAAGGTGACTGCTGTTGTTGTGTGTTGTTACCACGCAGGGAGGACGTTAATGAAACCGGCCTAACAATAAACCCTCATAAGAAACCAAGAACTCGCCCTCGATCGTTCTACAGTCATAACGTCATTGGGCAGACACGCTGTTTACATTGTGGGAAAGCGGACGTGAAAACAGGCTGTCCTCACTCAGGTCCGCATGGAGTTGGAGGGGGCGTGGACTTCAGAACCGCCTGAATTTCGGGAGATTTTCGGCAGAAAATTTGTCCCGGGAGGTTTTTTGGGAGAGGCGCTGAATTTCGGGAGTCTTCCGGAAAATCCAGGAGGGTTGGCAAGTATGTTTATTGGAGACTTCAACATCGTCAAAACACGTAAAGACATCTTCTCGAACCAGTCACACACTTCCGACTTCAAGTGTAATATCGGCGTTATACGTCAAATCCAGTCTGACTAGCAAAACAAGATGAAAAATATCTTACATCACGTTCACACTGGTCAAAGATGTTTTGTAATGTAATATGCGATATTTCTACCTTAATAAATATTTTCTGGTAGATTGAAGTTAAGTGTATATTCTTTTATAACTTCTTCTGATTATTAGCCAGCAATCACAGAATATTAAGTTGGCTGAATCTTACATTATAATAATAAATAGAGTAGGTTAAAACATTATCATGCAGAGATATGAATACCATTAACTTGTACAAAACTGTACAACATGCAATCTACAGAATACCAGACACATTTATTTTGGTGTAAATACCACATATTACATAACCAAAATCAAATCATGATCATGTGTAACTGGTATCTAAACATGGAAGTGTAGCTCCTCTCCTCTAAATGTAAGTGCCCCTAAAGCAGAAATACACATTCTGTATTCCTACAAAATCAAGCAAGACATCAATGCACTGTAATAGTTATTTTTATTCTAATTAAAAGCAAGTTTATGTTCAATTTGTGTTGAGCTGTTTGGAAATATCATAATGTTTATGAAACACATTTCACAAAATAAGCTAATAGTTCAGTCACGGTAATAAAAACGTAATTAAAATGAATTAAAATGAAAATTTAAATTATCTGTCATTTACTGTTTGTAAGTTTTACTATTTAACTAAAACAATTCATACTTATTAAACCGTTCCATGTGTGGTGTCTGTAGGAGTATTTTCATGTATATTTGTACGCGCTATTAAAATGTAATTAAGCGAGCATTGTTAGCATTAGCTAATATGTTAACATGTTTATGCGTGTCTGTGTTAGTATTATTAACTTACAAAGGTACTCTTTTTGTCTTGTTTCAGTTTCATATATTTCTCAGTAAATTAACCAAAATGTCACCGTGGAGTCATTGAGTCTGTTAAGCTGATTGGAGAGCTAGATTCCGCAGCTAGTGGGTCTATAACGATGGTTTCTGTTTTGTTTGATTAGCCGTTTTATTGCCATGTGACAGGCACCGTTTGGAAACAATTTAGGTATATAAATAAACATTTACAAACTCTTTGTGTAAATAATTAATTTCACAACGTATATATCTACGGTTTACTGCCCGGTGCGGCTAATATATGGAAAAATGTTTTTTTTTTTTGTTGTAAAATTTAGTAGGGGGAGCTTACACAGTCCGCAAAATACGGTTATCGTGATCACATATTTTAATCGTTTTGACAGCCGAAACCCACAATACTGGGAGAAGAAAATGCAAATATAGTCATTTACCACTCACAATGTGATTTTTTTAAGATAAACTGTTGTGCGGTTGTTGTTTTTTGTCTGTATTTAGTATGCTACGTGCAAACTGTTCTAGTTATGCACAAATGGCTGTGATAAAGGATGTGATTGTACTGCAAAGACAGACGATTTAGAGAACTCCCAGTTTGTGTGCGTGTCAATATGTTTAGACTGTCGCTGTAAAGTGCTTCGAGTGTTTAGAAAAGCACTATATACATTTCATCCATTTTTATCATTATTGTCAAATATTAGACCTTTTGTCTGTTCAGCAGTTATTATGATTTTATAGCTGCTGGATGACTTAATGGGCCGATTTAAAGACATTACATGTATAAGTTTACGTGTCTGCTGGCGTGTTTTTTACATCATTTGTTTTTTATCTACTATATGAAAAGACAGCTTTAATTTGCATTCTCTTGGGTCTAGATGGACCATCACAACACCGCAGCGCCTCCCAAAGCACATCTTAAACGTGCTAGTCTAGTCTAGTCTAATATAGCCTAGAAAAGGTGGTACAAATTATGTTGGTGTGGTGCATGTCAAGAACATGACAAATCACCATATAATACCCTGAGTGTACAGGGAACTGAGTATCTCCATGGTGACATTTGATATACATGCAACAACCTAAGTAAAATATGCTGATCTATTCCACTTATGTACTCGTTGTCAATTTTAAACTCAGTCTTAATAGATCATCTGCAACACGCACACTAGTACACATTTGTGTTATGATCCGCTGCCCGGATCATATTATGATTTAGATTCTTGAATCTTTATGTGTTTTCTGTTGGTTTTGGACTCCTTCAGTTCCTGTTTGTGCACCTTTCAGTTGGTTTCCATAGTGACTCATCATTTTCACCTGCACCTATTTTGTGATTACTGTCATTATTTAAGCCTTCCTTCTCCAGTCAGTCTTGCTCCCTAATTTGTTTTCATACAACAAGTAACGACTTCTTTTTTCCTGCTTGCTACCTGCTAGCTTCCACGCTAGGCTATTTGTTTTCTAGCTCTCATGCTAGCTCTTTTAGTTTTGTCAAAGTCTGTTTATTGCTTAAATCAATTTTTTCCTACCTGCACGCTGTGTCCGAAGCCCATCTGCATCCCTGGGAGAACGAAATCCGCACCACGATGCCACCAGGTCGTTACACAATTGTATAGTTTGCACACATTATTTAGCAAGTATTACTTGGATATCAGTAGATCAGGGCCCCGGTCGGCCAGTGAATAAGAAGACAGGAGAAGGAAGTGGTGTAGCGAACTTAGCAGCTTTGTTGCTGTATTTAGCGAGCAAAAAGACCCCTGTTTATATGTTTTTTTTAAACAGGCAACATCTTTCGGAGACGTGTTGTTCTTCTCAACGAGCAGTGAGTGCCAATGTGCCCCCCCCCCACCCCCCATCTAAGAGCGCTTACAGGTGGCTCTGATTTGTTTTTAAACGCCAAAAAGAACAGACAGAATAATGTTAATTTTTAGTTTTAAACTAAATAAAAACAACTACATTTCATGCCAACACGTGTTTGCTGCTGTGACAATAGAATTCATTACATCCTTAGACATAAATGTATCGCTTTTCATATTTTTACTCACTTTTTCCAAATATGTCATGGCAAGTTTTACTACTTTGACAATGACGTCAGTCCACCCTGTCGGAAACACTGATCATGAAAACTACACCTACTACTTTTATGACTACAACTTAGTATTTCTTTTAATTCTTGACACCCACACTTTAATATACTAGTTGCATGCTTTTTCATGATATATGGTAAGACTTTAGTATGGGGAACACATATTCACCATTAATTAGTTGCTTATTAACATGCAAGTTAGTAACATATTGTCTTTTAATTAGTCATCATTAAGTACTTATTAATGCCTTATACTGCATGGCCTTATTATTCAACCAGTAAGCCATTAACTAAGAATCTTCCCTCAATAACCTCAGAATTATTGCTTATTAGTGAGCCTATTCCTTACCCTTATGTTCTCCTCGTGTCCAAATAACTCTAAATTAAGTCCTTGTTACTTTAATAAACAACTAATTAGTGGTGAATATGTTCCCCGTACTTAAGTGTTACTCATGTATTTATAAGTTATGCAGGTATTTTGCGTGCACCTCCATTCACTTGCCTCAGATTCAAAATCCTCACTTTCTCTCTGGGTGAAAATGTTCACCGACTTCACTTGTACTCTGCACACAATATTGTCATCCCATTTCACTGTGTACATTTCTCATGGGGAGGTTCTGAGGACCATTTGATGCGGAATAATGAGCAAAATGAAAGTGAAATAAAAAGAAGATGAAACTGCCCTCCATGTTTGTCATACCAAAGCGTTTCCTGCACAAAGCAGTTGGAGCTATCATTGCACATTGGGGTGTAGCGGACCTGTGGGGCTATAAAGCATCACTTGCCTTCTCGCCTGACTCTCAGATCCCCCGCTAAGTTCAGTAATAGCGTTCCAGTGATAATCCACACTGTTATTGTGCGCTCATACTTTGGCTGCTGGCTGCTGTGATAGAGACCTCACTTCCTTTGCCACCTTAGAGATAAGATGGTGACTGTTTGAACCTCAAAAGGCAGCTGATTATTTTCCATCCTCCCTTTGACTTGCTATCATTCTCTGCTGCTTGCACACATTTTTCCACCAATTAAATACACTTTGTGGAAGAAAAAGAGAAGCGAAATTAGAATGCAATGGAAGTCGAAGTTTAAAAATACATAATACCTGGACTTTACTAGCACTTCACTTTAAAAGACAAGAACTAGTCACCCCTTCATGAATTACCGTAGTTATATATATATATATATATATATATATGTATATATATATATATATATATATATATATATATATATATACAATGCAAATTACTTCACTATTTATGAATTATTGATTTATTTTGGAATTGTATTATTTTTGGAGTATATTGTGGACAAATTGAGAACATCAAGTGAACAAAAGTGTTAGCAAATGCTATGAAATGGAAAAGGGATAGGATTAAATAAGCTCTGCTTCTTCCTCCACCTTTTTCAACGCAATGAAAAGAGGAACTGGAAGTCTTTGTAATATGGAAAATGTAATAGTATGCATGTTTGAAAACAACCAAAACGTAAACCACATTTGTTTAAAGTTATTTCATAAAATGTAAAAAAACAAGACTCAAATTTTCGGTTTCTTTACAATGAAAAAGTCTACTGTCATCTATTTGTGTGTCTGACTTTATTTATTTGCGATTCTCTACATTTGGTAGGCACCTTTAATCAAATATTGTATCAGGGAAACTGCCGTATTTTGCCACTCTTTGCTGGCACTCACCCATTTTAACATTTGATTTTTCCGTATTTTTTTATGTGGTTGCAATTATGTTGGGAAATATTTTTTTTCCCTATTTCCATAAATATAATTTTTCAAAAGCCATTGTTGACAGGTATGGCTTTTTTGGACTGATAAACACGTGTATCAATTACCATGCAAAACGTCTCTGCACGTGCATGGACTGGACGACAGTAATTGGCCACAAGACATTATTTATTGGACTAATGATTATGACGTTTTGAGGATATGTTTTACTCGTACATATGTCTGCTAAAGCACTTTGAGCACAACCCATACAAAGCGCCATACAGGGCCGTCGCTAGGTTTAAAGAAAAGGGCCGCTTAGCCTTAGACTTGTGATGCGAGCGAACGAGAAAACATTTTTTGCACTTGCAAGATCTTTTTGCTCCTATTGGCACTGTATTAAAATTACACAACAAACATTGAAGACATCTAAACGGTTGAAAGTGGAAGTGTAAGAAAGCTTTGGTCATCTTTCGTAAGCATGAGATGGCCCAAACACATAAGGACATAGTTGTTGCATGGAAGAGCTAGCAGGCAACTTGCAAATATGGGAAGGTTGCACAGATCATAGCAGTGTAAACAAACTTGCACAGCACTACAGAGTTGACCTGAAAACAGGGGAACTTCCGGTGGAAATACATTTTCTTGCCTGGAAAACAGGTGCTGGATGTCCACCCAAAGATATGTTGTTTGTACACAACCTCTTTGATTAAAAATTTTTGCATTTGCAAGATTTTTTTTTTGCTTACAATTTGTTACTGTATTAGAATTACACAGCAAATACTGAACAAATCAAAATGGTTGAAAATTAATATTGTTAGCTTCCTGTTATTAATGTTATGGTAATGTTAAGCATTTAGACTACAGGTGTCATATTCAAGGCCCACAGACCACATCTGGCATGTAGGGATGGGTGATATGGACTATCACAATAACTGTTGGGATGTCGCATGGCTGCAGTTGTGTGACCTCAAGTATGCAAAAATCCAGGAGAGCAGAAAGCAGGTAAGATGATTTTAATTTCATCAAAGTAAAAGATATAAACAGAAAGCAGTCTTGCATGGAGATGTTCCCAACATTGGTTTAACTTCGAGCACTGAGGAGTGCTCGAGTGAAACATAAATAGACCTATGTTGATTGACCGCAGCTGAGGACCGCTGCCAATCAACGGCGAGTGTGACAAAAACAGTGCTCAGCGGAGTAAACAGGAAGTATGACAAAATAAGAGCACTGAACAGGAAACAAAGTACAAAACACGAAAAACTATCAGAAAGTAAGTGACAGATCGTTACAGGACCTCCCCCTCAAGGAACAGATACCAGATGTTCCCTGGAAAAGAAAAATGGAAAAAAATGTCCACAAAGTAAGGGAGGATGGAAGGAGGATTTGGTGGAAGGTCGCCAAACCTCGTGTCCCCGCAGCCAGCGAGGGAAAGTCAGGTGGCGACGGCGCGTAGAGCGCCGCTGGAACTGGCGGGGCGGGCGGCCACGGAACAGCCACATCATTGGCCGAAAAAGAGACGAGTGCATCCCGCGAGGAGGACGCCCAGGGCACGGCCACATCCGCGGCTGACGTGGAGGCGGGCGCGCTGAAGCAGGCCCGGAGACAGCAGACAAAGCGGCGGGGGCTGCAGCCAAAACAGATACCTCTGCAGGAGGCGGCTGAGGAGCCGATGTTGGTGCCGGCGTGGAAGCGGCAGACGTCATCGGCGGCGTGGAAGCGGCAGACGTCATCGGCGGCGTGGAAGCGGCAGACGTCATCGGCGGCGTGGAAGCGGCAGACGTCATCGGCGGCGTGAAAGCGGCAGACGTCATCGGCGGCGTGAAAGCGGCAGACGTCATCGGCGGCGTGAAAGCGGCAGACGTCATCGGCGGCGTGAAAGCGGCAGACGTCATCAACGGCGTGGAAGCGGCAGGCGTCATCGGCGGCGTGAAAGCGGCAGATGTCATCGGCGGCGTGAAAGCGGCAGATGACGCCGGGCGAGGAGCAGCAAATGCTGGCCGAGGAATAGCGGATGCCGGCGGTGACGAAGCCCGGCGTGGTGCTGCTCTTGGCGGCGTTGGGGCTCGGCGTGGAGCCGGCGTTGGGGCTCGGCGTGGAGCCGGCGTTGGGGCTCGGCGTGGAGCCGGCGTTGGGGCTAGGCGAAAGCCCGCCAGGGACGTAGATGTCTCCGTGGAAGGAGACGCTGGCGGGGATGACAGCGGTGTGTGCCTGGCTGCACCGCAGTGTATAGTGGGCCCCCCTCCACTAGGTGGCTGCCAGACACCGTTCACACATGCGGGAAAACGTGCCTGCTCGTCGGAGTCCCCCGGTGCGAAAACCAGGGACGGGCGGGAGGGGACCAGGAGGAGGGACGAAGACACGTCCCGTGCCGAGTCCCAGCAGGAGGACAAAAGCGACCTCACTGTGGGCTCCACTGGAGCTCTCGGCGAACCAAAAAAGAGAGCGGGAGCTGGCAAAAAGAGCAGCCGGGGAGCAGCCGCTGGAAGCTGCGTAGGAGCAGGGAGAAGCAGCTCAGCAGACGACGGGAAGGATGGCGGCGGCGGACGTGCCGGTCGGAGAGCCGCAGTCGGCGACGGAGCCGCAGGAGCCGCGAGACGTGAAGGAGGAGGCGGGCGCGCCGGTCGGTGAGCCGTAGCCGGCAGCGTTGCCGAGAGGAAGGATGGCGGCGGAGGACGCGCCGGTCGGAGAGCCGTAGCCGGTAGCGTTGCCGCGGGAGCCGCGAGGCATGCAGGAAGTGGCGGACGTGCTGGTCGGAGAGCCGTAGCCAGCCGTTGAGCCGAGAGGAAAGATGGCGGCGGGGGACGCGCCGGTCGGAGAGCCGAAGCCGGTGGCGTTGCCGCGGGGAGAGGGTCCGCGTCTGTAGGCTGGGACCGCACAAACCTGGCCTTCAAGTCCTCCAGGAATTGTGCGGTCCAGAACGTCGGCTGAGGATTGCCGACAGGGATTCTCGCGAGGTCACAATTTTCTGGCTCGAAGTTACTGTTGGGATGTCGCATGGCTGCAGTTGTGTGACCTCAAGTATGCAAAAATCCAGGAGAGCAGAAAGCAGGTAAGATGATTTTAATTTCATCAAAGTAAAAGATATAAACAGAAAGCAGTCTTGCATGGAGATGTTCCCAACATTGGTTTAACTTCGAGCACTGAGGAGTGCTCGAGTGAAACATAAATAGACCTATGTTGATTGACCGCAGCTGAGGACCGCTGCCAATCAACGGCGAGTGTGACAAAAACAGTGCTCAGCGGAGTAAACAGGAAGTATGACAAAATAAGAGCACTGAACAGGAAACAAAGTACAAAACACGAAAAACTATCAGAAAGTAAGTGACAGATCGTTACAATAACCTGCCTTTTACGGTGAAAACGATAAAAGTGAAGATAAAAAAACACCCATAGAACCCTACCTTTTTGACTGTGAGTTTGTCAGTGCATCCAGTCTTCAGAGCCCTCAAAACACTCATCTAAAAATAATAAGGCTATTAAAAAATAAACCTTTAAGTTTAAGTATCACACCTATAAGGCAAAGCTGTAGTAGTGTGATTTGCTTATCATACGATATGGAAAATATTTTTCTGTCAACAATATTATTATGGGTTTTATGTGTGAATGTGAGTTTCAATCCATCCATCCATCCATCCATTTTCTACCGCTTGTCCCTTTCGGGGTCGCGAGGGATGCTGGATCCTATCTCAGCTGCTGGATCCTATCTCAGCTGCATTCATGTTGCCAGATAATGTCTGCTAATAGGTGCCTTTTTGGGGTCCTTATACATACACCAGTACGTCTGACTAAGGTAGCGTAAAGCTCAGCGTTCCATCAAGAGGTGCGGCTTTGTAGCTTACCAAAATCGTACCAAAACATTATTAAATATTTTTAGGCGCCGTGTGTAATGTTTTGTGTTCTCGGCGTGGCGCAGTGCGAAAGTGGCCGTGCCCAACCTGAGGGTCCCTGGTTCAATCCCCACCTAGTACCAACCTCGTCACGTCCGTTGTGTCCTTGAGCAAGACACTTCACCCTTGCTCCTGATGGGTGCTGGTTAGCGCCTTGCATGGCAGCTCCCTCCATCAGTGTGTGAATGTGTGTGTGAATGGGTAAATGTGGAAGTAGTGTCAAAGCTCTTTGAGTACCTTGAAGGTAGAAATGCGCTATACAAGTACAACCCATTTATTTATTTATCATTTAATTAAACATCAAAGTTTTGGTGTTGCTTGCTTACGTGTGTACTTGCTAGCATCGTTATTGAACAGGGGCTTCAACCTGCAGTGTGCCCATATGTTTTATGTGTGACTTCCATCTACTGGTCAAACTTATCATTACACCTTGTCGCACATAACATTGCTTTGAGGTCGGTAAGTACAACCAGAATTAATACATTCACTAGGTGCACCAGGTTATAAGGCACACTGTCCATTTTTGAGAAATTGAAAGGATTTTAAGTTTGAAAAATATGGCAGGTGCTTTTATTTTCCATTTTTGGAGTGTTTGGGACAGAATAGGATAACTGTATTTATCTGACATCGACAAAAAGTCTACATGCCTTCAAAAGGAACTCAAATATTTACTAGTCTGTTGTTTTCTTGCAGAGGCCTTCGACTTGGTGCTGCGCCACGGTCGTAACTCCACGTTGGCCATGCTGAAGTCCGAGTTCCCCGCTCTGGGAAGCGGAGCCCAAAGCTCAGTGGGGCAGCTCTTCCTGGACATGTCCCTCTACATCCTGGGCTCAGACTCTACAGTGGACCACATGGTGGCAGTGCTCTATGGCCGCTTTTTCCACCTGGCCTACCGCCGCCTACTTGGAGGCAGTGGGTCTGTATCTGAAGAATGTGCTAGAGAAGCCTGGAAAGACTCAGGAGCTTTTGGGCCGTATCCCAAACTTATGATGACCCGTCTGTCCCGCTCGCTTTTAGCAACACGCGTCTTCTTGCAGGCGTTGAATCTGGGCATCGAGGTGGTTAATACCACAGACCACCTGCGACCCAGTCGGGACTGTGGCCGAGCCCTGATGAGACTGTGGTACTGTCCGCAGTGCCAGGGCTTGCTGGGGCCTCCGGTCTGCAGAGGGTTCTGTCAAGCAGTGATGCAAGGCTGCCTAGGAGGAGCGGTTGAGGTGCAGCCTCATTGGAAGACCTACGTCGATGGCTTGGGGAGGTTGGCGGCGGCCATGAGTGGGGAGCAGGACATGGAGGCTGTGGTTCTCAGACTGCCAGCTATGATCCGGCTGGCTCTCAAACACGCTGTGAATGCACGCAGCCGTCTCAGTGTTGTGGTGAGTCCTGCACACACACACACAATAATAGCCCAGAAAACAGACTGACCGTAGCAGATTTGTGTTTAATGAAGCTGGATTTAACAACTCTAAATTTAATGAGGGAAACAGTTATTTTACTGTCTCAGTGGTTATAAAATAAAATAATTCAAGCATATACTCACCAGTCACACTTGTTTGGACCAAAATAAAAAAAAAAAATCATCTCTTTAGAGCCAATGGTGTGCACATTTTGAACAGATTGAGTTATATTTTTATTACTGGATAAAAGGCTGCACGGTAAAAAAAGATGATAACATGCATACGATGAGGATAGCTTTTGTAATGACTTGACGACGTCTGGTGTCGTTTGAGATGTCTCTAAGAGTGCCACACACACACACACACGCATACAAACACACAGGGACGAAACTTTATTTTTTATTTTTTTTTCCATATTACTTCTGTCATTTCAATGGCGGTTCATGTCTCTGGTTCCCTGTTGCATTCACATTACAGCTCAAGTAAACCCGGTTACAATTAGAGCAGACTAAAATCCACTTCTCCAAGCATTCACAGTCCGCTTGTTTGATGCTTGCTCGGGTTAAAGCTGCTTAATAAACTGTTACATTTCACCTTTGTGCCTTAAAGGCCTACTGAAACCCGCTACTACCCACCACGCAGTCTGATAGTTTATATATCAAAAGGGAATAAGCGGTAGAAAATTTGGATGGATGGATGGATTTCCAGCTCTGTTCACTCTTCACCACAGTGATGTGATACACCAACTGCATTACTGCAGATGCTGTGTTAATTTGCCTGTCAACGTCACACTCCCGCCTTACCTCACTCATGAAAGGCATCCCATGATACTCCTCCACTTCCGGTAGATACTTTACTCTAAACCCAGTACATTTCACTCAAATGGAAGTAAAAGTGTGTCCAGGGCAAACACAATAATGGATAAAGGGATGGAACATTATTGTCATCCCACTTAAAAAGTACAAAATTACATTTTCAGTACAAAGCCGTCCAAGAACAGAAATACAATTACAGGGTGAAATGATCGGGAACACTGAGTCGTCACATGGCCGTAATAATAAGGTAATAAAAATGGTAAACATGGGAGGACGAGGAGAGGAAACTAAGCTAAACTAAGGAACTAAACTAAACTCCTGGGTGGGGTTAGTTAGAGACCAGGAAAAAAACATTGAGCAAACCACATATACATATTACGACATACAATTGGAAACTTGTAATAAGGGGTGAGGGAGCGGACATCCGGCCAGAAGCTGCCACCCACTATAGGCCTCTGCTCCGATATCCATCCCACCACATGGGGTGAAGCGACAAAGGCATGGGTTGTGGGGTACGTGTGTTTGTAGCGTTTATTAGCGTGTATGTGTGCGAAAGACTGCAGATAACCTCTGTTCCGCAGCCTTGGTGCACAGCCACTCAGTCCAACAAAAGTCAACAAAGCCAGACAGGGAAAGAGTTTGCTGCACTGTCCTCTACAGGACTCTTGAAGCAACAACCTTGCCAGGTTGCTTGCAGCCTGGGAAAACAATCCAAAATAGAATGTTGAGCAAGTGAAAACAAATGTAAACTTTTCACTCTGTCTATTTATGGTCCCCAAATTCATACTTTGCCATGCAGAGCAGATGGTGTCTCCAAAAGGTTGTCCAGTTTGCGATTGAGTCCAAAATCACCAAAGTCTGAGTGCCCCCAGCTCTGCCCGCATCCTACAATCATTTGTGGCAGTTTTAGAGTACCCTGGATGGCTGCTCCAATCAGTTATTATGATTCCGAATGGGTAGATATCTTCAACGTCCTTGACTGAAAGGGTCACCACGTGGCACTTGGCTTCTACCAAGAGTCCGTCTTTTGTGTAAAGCAACAAATGTTCTGTCAGGACAGGTAGAATATCCCAAACCCGATATCTTGACAATTTTGCTGAGAGGCCAGTTGTTAAATTCCATTGTTTGGATTTTGGAGGGCACTGCAAAAAGAAGCTACAAAGAGACAAGACAAAACAATGAAGCGCCAGGAGAGGGAAAGGGTAAGCGTACGTATTCGATGAATGCTAGAGGGAAGGTGTAAACTAATAATAAATAATAAACATAATAAAAAACAAACATATTCCTTTACGAATAGATCTTCTGACTATGCAATTCAAATGGAGCCTTAAAGACTTTCTGATACAGTTTTTGTACTGGATAGTTACGCTTTGTCTTGTATCCTAAACTATGTTGTGACCGCTGAGTTAAAAGCAACCTTTTCAGAGTCATAAAAAGGATGAATAGAGGAAGTGACTTGGGTCATTATTTTAACAAGCATTTCTTTCCTTGCTGCAATAAAAATCTTGCCAACAGCGGTGACCCGTTATGTGTGTGTTCTATTCCAATAAAAGCGTCAGGTTTGTTCAGTGCCCACAAGTGAAGTCAGGGAGAAGTGCCCATGAAATATGAAGGCTTTTTTCTACCACAGCAACAGAGCTGGATGTGTGTTTGCGCTTGTATATCTGGTGAACTTTTCACTCTCACACCCTGAATCCCCACAGTGACCGGGTTTCCACTCAGAAGCCATAATTTATTAACTTGCAGGTTGACCTCACTTACTTCGCATCCTGAGACGCTTTTTCTCTCTCTCTGTGCAAAGACCCTTATTTAAAATGAAATGCCATCACAGTTCCAGTCAGCACACATGACTTTAAGCTGGGACCATGACACAGATTGATTTCACTATAGGATTACAGCTGCTACAGTGTGTCAGTGCATCGCTGCGTATTGTTTGTGGTCCAATGTAATCTTGCTGAGACATCCCATGCTCAGGGCTGTCGTTGAAGGAACGGGACCATTGTTTCTCTTACTGCTAATATTGTCTACCCAAAAAGTCACAGGAGAAAATGATACTGCTTGATGCCTTCACCCCATATAAACATTTTAAAAGTGGGCAGAAATAAGTGGGAGATTACAGCATACTTACTAACATTTTAACTTAAGTAGGTTTATGTTTCAACGCATACACTTTTAATAAAAATAGTGTGAGGATTCAGCCTTTTGAATGCAGAGCAGTGATTGATTAACTTTACTTCAAGGGATCTGATCAATTAAATGACTTGCAACATTGTCCGTTCAAGTGTGCTTGTTCCCTGGTAGAAATGATTCCCATTCCCTGGTGACCCATTGATGAAGACAAAGAATGTGTCTTAGACCCTTTCTACACTAAACCGGCTAAGGTTATCCAGGGTGAATCCCACGTAACCTTATCCTTGTCCACACACACAATGGTCGTTTAAGAAAATGCGCACGTTCTTAAATTACATTTAACTTATCTGAACAATATCCAGTGAGTGTTTCAATTACCGTATTTCCTTGAATTGCCGTCGGGGCGCTAATTAATTTAAAACCTCTTCTCACTCCTGCGCTTACCTAAGGCATGCGGTAAAAGTAAGCATGCACTAATTATTTTAAAACCTCTTCTCACTCCGGCACTTACCAAAGGTATGCAGTAAAAATTGGAGTGTGATGTAAGCTTAGACCTTAAATCCTACTGAATAGCTCTTAAACTTCTTCCCTTTATGCGATTTCAAATTACCGGTATTGAAATCAGCCTCCTCCATTTTGAAAATGATGACAGGGGAAGTGTCACTCGTGACATCACAAGTTTGACCAGGCAGTAATACGAAGCATCTACTAATTATTTTGGGAAGCGAGTATGACCTGGCAGTAATTCAAGGCAGGCGCATACTATATGCCCTGCGGCGTTTCAAGGAAATACACTAATTGGTATCCAGTGTGCTGTGGGGCCTTATTGTAGTGAATCACACCTGAGCCATCATAAATTAATCAAATCTTTAATAGACATGTAAAAGTATACAATGTGACAAAGAACATTTTATAACTATCAATCTCGGGATGTAGATATCTGGTCAGGACACTCACTCTTTTGCCTTCACCTTCATTGTCCATTCGTTTTTGGTGACTTTATATACACTGGACCTAGACGTTGAGTCCGCGACATACATGGCGAACAATAACTGATCCAGTCTGCTTTGCCAGTCCAAATGCATTCAATGTTTTTCATAGTCTTCACTGGACGGCCAGGTTATACAAAGCACACGCTTCCTTTTTGTAATTACAGCCAGTTTTTCGGTAAGTAGGATCACAGCTGACCTGGACATTCGAAAGTTCTCTTGCCGTCTGAGATGTGTGGTATCCGAAATAGCTGGAATCGCACATTTCCTTTACTTAAGGTATTCATGTGTGATTTCCACAAGCCTCTGTACATTTAGAAGGTCTGGATGACTCGCCTCCATCTTTCCAGTGGTTAGCTCCGGTTGTTATGAAGCTGGCTGGGGCGCGTTCTTTCTTACGTCACTTACAATTAGTGCACCAACCCAAAAAAACTCAATTTTTCATGACAAAAAATAATAATAAAAATAAATAATTATTTTGAGTTCCTCCCGGATGGCAGAGCTTCTCACCCTATCTCTAAGGGAGAGCCCCGGGGAAGACCCAGGACACGTTGGGAAGACTATGTCTCCCGGCTGGCCTGGGAACGCCTCGGGATCCCCCGGGAAGAGCTAGACGAAGTGGCTGGGGAGAGGGAAGTCTGGGTTTCCCTGCTTAGGCTGTTGCCCCCGCGACCCGACCTCGGATAAGCGGAAGATGATGGATGGATGGATGGATGGATGGATAATTATTTTTAAAATACACCCCCCCCCCCCTTCCGCCGGGCCGCGGGAATAATTATCAAGCATTGACCGGTCCGGAGCTACAAAAAGGTTGGGGACCACTGGTTTAAGGGGTTATCCGGCTTAGTGTGGACATAGCCTTAATTGACCTGCTTCCACATTTACATTTACATTTTGAGATCATTTCTGGTGATGTTGTGGTGCATGCTTCTGCCTTTCATTGCAGAAGATATAGGTTCTTTTCCTGGCCAGGTTTGCATCAAGAAGAGTATCCGATTTGTAGAACAGTCAAACTGTTTGAAAAATATTTGCCTGCCCCCAGCTTTGCCCCTCAGAATAGATAGCAGTGGTTCAAATCTTTTATTGTATTGCTATTAACTGTTGACATTTTATACCTTGCCCAGTTAAAGTTTAACTCAAAAGCTAATAGTGAAAAATTTACAGAACTGTTTTTTTTATATATAGTGGGTGCTGTCTTTTTATGAAATAAATGAATTAAATAGAAACAAGGGAGCCCCGGTCGGGGTGTGTCTCACTTATTATTATTTTCATTGTATTTGAGCACTCTAAAGCAGTTTGGGGAAGAATTCTCCCAATAACTCACAAAAACATAGTTGAGGGAATTGATTACAGAGTAAATTTTATGTAGTGAAAAAATTGGCCTCCAGCAAGAAGGGCACTTTTCAAAAGGGGCAGGCGCTTGAGCACCACTAAGGGTCTATCTGTGCACGTGCCTGCATGCATACCAGCCTCAATCATCGCTATGTTTTCAACATCAAATCAAATCAAATTAACTTTATTTATAAAGCACATTTAAAATTTACCACAGGGGTAGCAAAAGTGTTGTACAATGGGCAGGTTAAAAGATAATACGAGAACCGAGCAAACAACACAACACAAACAAAACATGATAAAAAATAAATAAATAAAACATAAAAACAGGTTCACAGCAGGTGTATAATGGGGCGCCATTGCAGGATGGATATCATTCAGTGTTAAAAGCCAAGGAATAAAAGTATGTTTTTAAGAGAGATTTAAAAACAGGAAAAGAAGAGGCTTGTCTAACACTCGGAGGAAGGTCGTGCCAGAGCTTGGGAGCAGCAGCGGCGAAAGCTCTGTCACCTCTAAGCTTCAGCCCTGTGTCAGGGACCGTCAGTAGCAGCTGATCAGCTGATCTTAGGGATCGGGTGGGGCAGTAAGGCTGAAAGAGGTCGGAGAGATATGTTGGCACGAGGTTGTTTAGACATTTAAAAACAAATAGAAGGAGTTTAAAATTGATTCGATAACGCATAGGGAGCCAGTGAAGGGACGCTAATATAGGGGTGATGTGCTCACGTCTGCGGGTCTGTGCTAGCAGACGGGCAGCAGAGTTCTGCACGAGCTGCAGGCGGGCGACGGAGACCTGGCTAATGCCTACATACAGGGCATTGCAGCAGTCTAAACGATTCAAGATAATGGCGTGTATTAATTTCTCGAGATCATGTCCTGACAGAAGCGCTTTCGCTTTTTGGCGTAATTGATAAAAGCTTTTCTGAACGACGCTGCTGATTTGTTTTTTGAATTTAAAATCTGAGTCGAACTTTACCCTCAGGTTTGGGACACAGTCGCTGAGATACGGGGTCAGAGTGCCGAGGTCAACGTTGTGGGAAGGAGAGCGACTTGGACCGAACAACATAACTTCTGTTTCGTCTTCATTTAGACTCAGGAAGTTAGCTGAAAGCCAGGCTTTGATGTCGTGCAGGCAGTCAATGAGACGTTGAACTGTTATTTTGTGCCATTGGAAAATACATCTGGCAATCATAGTCTACATAGCAGAAGAAGAGGAGTGAATAAATATTACAAGTTGTTTGCAACTAACTGGTTGGGACAGCACTCAACTGTCAAAATCTGCACCCTCAGGAACAAAGTGTGTACTAACAGAAGTATTTGATTTGAGAAATAAACACTATTAGGTGGATAACATTTTTGATGATTAGGAGATGTCAAGATCAGGGAATATTTGCACTTGCAAAAGCCGTGTACAGGATGGACTCACCAGTTGCTCAAGATGCCTAAGCTATGTTGGTCATGTAAGCACCAGCAAATCAAGAGGACTTCTTCAACAGACTTATCACGCATATTCAAACATGGCTCCATCACAATGATGGAAAGACTAAAACCCAGTGAAGCCATAGAGGCATTGTCACTCATTTTGAGACCAGCGTGCATGGTGTCGTGAGGATTGTTTTCCTGCTACAGTTTACCACAATTACCAGGGCATACAGTACAAGCTTCACTGCTGCATACATTTCCAGAGGCCATCAAAACCAGGAGGCATGGCATCCTGACCAAAGGGTTTTCCAATATATCGATTCATAACCCACATGGCGCCCATACGGAAGCAGCGTTGTAATAATTGAAATCTTTCCTGACCCCATTTTTGAATTGCAATCACCTAATTTTTTAGATTAAGTCATGCCTTCTGGCTTCGACACTGTGTTCTTCACAGCTTAATAAAGTGGTGGGAAAAATGTGTCACCCTTGGCAGTTTCTATGTAGAGCAAGACCAATAATATGTGCCAAGTGTTACTCCTTTCAGTCCATTGGAAGTGGGTCAGGGGAAGTCTTAACATGAAAACCTGATCTAATATCTACCTTTGTTGTAGGATCACTTATAATGTTTAACACCGATGGAGCAATGAGCACACCTTAGGTATTGATTGTGTTATTGATAACATTACACACTGTATTTCTTCAGCAACCGTTTCTTTTTGGGTTCTTTCTGTCTAAAGTTACTCCAATAAAGCTATAAAGAAGATGTTTGGCTGGCAAGCCTCCTCTCAGGGAATTTTCTAGAGCCTGTTTTGTTTTCCTGGACAAACCAGGCTGTGTACTCTCATCGTATGAAATAAAGATAAATTAAATTATTAAACTAATTATTCAAATAATTGTATTTTGATTATTAATAATCCTTCAGGTAATTACATTAACAAAATATTCAATTTATCAAATACAATGATTTGATTACTAAATTAATATATTAAAGTTAAAGTACCAATGATTGTCACACACACGAGGTGTGGCGAAATTATTCTCTGCATTTGACCCATCACCCTTGAGTACCCCCTGGGAGGTGAGGGGAGCAGTGAGCAGCAGAGGTGACCACGCCCGGGAATAATATTTGGTGATTCAACCCCAAATTCCAACCCTTTATGCTGAGTGTCAATTAGGGAGGTAATGGGTCCCATTTTTATAGTCTTTGGTATGACTCGGCTGGGGTTTGAACTCACAACCTACCGATCTCAGGGCGGTCACTCTAACCATATAATTAATTGATAAAGAAGCTAATCGATTAAAGCACCAAATTTTAAGATGTGTTTCTATTTTTTACAAGCTGCTGTGCCTCTTTGTGGATACTTTGAAAACTGCTGCACTTGAGAGATTTTGTAAAGAATAGTTATTTAGTATTATTAATTGAAAGAAAGGCACATAAATTGTCGAAGAAATTATGACAAATATACATCTGAGCAAGGATCCTCAATTACAACTAGAAAAGCACTCAGAACGCAGACTTCTGCTAATCTCCCAATTGTAAAAAAGTCCGGAATGCACTCTCAAAATGTAATTAGTTGCTTCTGGTCTCATTTATGACATTTTCTGAAAATGTTATTGAATGTGCTCATAATTTTTTGAGCTATCTATAGTGGAGTGAAACAAATTGATTTAAAGAAACCAAGTGACGCCTCTTGTCAATCATCCACTGTCTTTGTCTCTGTGTGTGGAGGGGGAACCGCAAGCACACACACACAGAGGTCGAGACTCGTAATGTAAACGCAGGCCAGTGCGTCTGAATAATTTTTTTTCATGACCCCCCTTGGGGACATCATTTTTTTCATGTTAACATTTTTTCATTGCAAATTGAAATACAATAGATAACCTGTTAATGTATGTATTTATCAGTACAAACCACTCTGTGCACCTACATGCCACCGAGCTAAAGACTTGTGTGTTAATTTCTCACACTCCCCCTGACACCTTCACATGCACTCCCTATTATATAAGAACCACTTGTATAATGGGGATTATAACAATTTTGGAAATGTATGTATTACAATAAAGACTTGAATGTAATATACCTTTAATAACTCAAGTGCAGAATCAAAGAATGTGTACTAGACACTTTCTCCGCATAGATCAGGAGCTCTCAAATATGTTCTTTCGCGCTCCTTTCAAAATGATATCACACATCCCCTGAAATGAAATCCTACTGAGAACCTGACAATATTTATTTACTTATTTAATTATATTCTCATTATCAGTAAACTGAAGTGTTATGTTTGTATACTTGGTCATATTTCCTGGTTGAGCCTGTTAAGTAATTTGAGCGAATGCTGCCACCTAGCTGGATGCTTTTGTATTGTTCAAAAGTGAAAAAAGATGCTGTAAGTGTCTTGCCTGTCAGCCCCCCCTCATCATGCTGCCCCCCAAAATCCAACCATATATTTTTTTATTTATTTTACCAACTAACTTCCTGTCCGACAGACACACCAAGAGCTACGACTACATTGCCTTCTGGCAAAGGATAATAATCTGAACATACTATAAATATAAATATAACAACACAAATTTAACTCTTTTGAATAAAACCAATAATGATCATTCAGTGTGACTAGGATTGGAACCCTGGTTGTCTTGGCCAGAGAACAAGCATTATCATTACCCATTGAACTAACCAGTTATCGACATTATTTCCCTTCTGTTTATGACCATTTTTTGTAGAACGATACGGTTTGAAATGAAAAGCGATGGTGATCCTACTGAGGGATGACGACTTTGAGAATCAGTGTAACTCTGGCATCCAAACTCAACTCAGAACTCAAATATTGGTTTGTCGTGATGTCCAGCATGACATTGCTTGGAACTTGGAAGTTTTGCTTAAACTTTTAAAAGCACATTTTCTTAAAAGGCCAACCACAGAGCTTGTTGGTGGAAATGTGTTGCAGCATTGACCTAATTTATGTTGCGTATTCATACTTTTTTTTTTGTGTGTTTGAGGCACATTAAAGGCCTGATTTACTAAACGTGTATGTGTTCTAAAACACATGCACACTTGATAGCACATGCAAAACTGATCTACTAAACATGTGTGTGGTGGGCGAGGCCTGCGCACCTGCGGCGAAGCAGGGTGTCGTAAGACCGGCTTCGAAATTGGCGACAGGTGAGTGGATGACACAGCTGAAAGTGTTTGTCTAATCACCTGTCGCTCTGTTAAAGGCAGAAGTCGGGAAGCAGAAGTGGTTGGAATGGCGACACACACACACGAGCGAGAGAGCGTCAGACAGACAGACAATTGCTGGAAAGCACTTAAAGACTTGCACATTGCTAAAAAGCACGAAAAGACTTCATACATCTCTGTCAATAAAACAGTGTTGTAAACCTGGAAAGGCCTGTCATGTCAGTCCTTGGTGGTCCCGAGAACCCGGAAGCAGCAGACTTCTACAGTGTGCAAAGTGGATTGCGTCTGTTAAAGGCCTACTCAAATGAGATTTTCTTATTCAAACGGGGATAGCAGGTCCATTTTATGTGTCATACTTGATCATTTCGCGATACTGCCATATTTTTGCTGAAAGGATTTAGTAGAGAACATCGACGATAAAGTTCGCAACTTTTGGTCGCTAATAAAAAAGCCTTGCCTAAACCGGAAGTAGCAGAAGATGTGCGTGTGACGTCACAGTCTACAATGATGGCCACCAGCAACGAGAGCGATTCGGACCGATAAAGCGATGATTTCCCCGTTAATTTGAGCGAGGATGAAAGATTTGTGGATGAGGAAATTGAGAGTGAAGTACTAGAAAAGAAAAAAAAACTAGACGGCAGAGCGATTCAGATGTTATTAGACAAATTTACAAACCCCGTTTCCATATGCGTTGGGAAATTGTGTTAGATGTACATACAGTATAAATGGAATACAATGATTTGCAAATCCTTTTTTTTTACCCATATTCAATTGAATGCACTACAACGACAATATATTTGATGTTCAAACTCATAAATTAAAAAAAAAATGTTTTTGCAAATAATAATAAACTTAGAATTTCATGGCTTCAACACGTGCCTAAGTAGTTGGGAAAGGGCATGTTCACCACTGTATTACATCACCTTTTCTTTTAACAACACTCAAACGTTTGGGAACTGAGCGAACTAATTGTTGAATCTTTGAAAGTGGAATTCTTAACCATTCTTGCTTGATGTAAAGCTTAAGTTGTTCAACAGTCCGGGGTCTTGTTGACGTATTTTACGCTTCATAATGCGCCACACATTTTTGATGGGACACATGTCTGGATTGAGGCAGGCCAGGAAAGTACCCGCACTCTTTTACTACGAAGCCACGCTGTTGTAACACATGGCTTGGCATTGTTTTGCTAAAATAGGCAGGGCCGTCCATGATAACATTGCTTGGATGACAGCATATGTTGCTCCAAAGCCTGTATGGACCTTTCAGCAGTAATGGTGCCTTCACAGATGTGTAAGTTACCCATTTCCATCCATCCATCCATTTCCTACCACTTATTCACTTTTGGGGTTGCGGGGGGCGCTGGCGCCTATCTCAGCTACAATCGGGCGGAAGGCGATGTACACCCTGGACAAGTCGCCACCTCATCGCAGGGCCAACACAGATAGACAGACAACATTCACACTCACATTCACACACTAGGGCCAATTTAGTGTTGCCAATCAACCTATCCCCAGGTGCATGTCTTTGGAAGTGGGAGGAAGCCGGAGTACCCGGAGGGAACCCACGCAGTCACGGGGAGGACATGCAAACTCCACACAGAAAGATCCCGAGCCTGGATTTGAACCCAGGACTGAACGACCTTCGTATTGTGAGGCAGACGCACTAACCACTCTTCCACCGTGAAGCCCGTTACCCATGTCTTGGGCACTAATACACCCCCATACCATCACAGATGCTGGCTTTTAAACTTTGCGCCTATAACAATCCGGATGGTTATTTTCCTCTTTGTTCCGGAGGACACTACATCCACAGTTTCCAAATATAATTTGAAATGTGGACTCGTCAGACCACAGAACAGTTTTCCACTTTGCATCAGTCCATCTTAGGTGAGCTCGGGCCCAGCGAAGCCGGCGGCGTTTCTGAGTGTTGTTGAGAAATGGCTTTGGCTTTGCATAGTAGAGTTTTAACTTGCACTTACAGATGTAGCGACCATCT
The DNA here is from genome assembly GCF_033978795.1 of Nerophis ophidion. NCBI lineage: Eukaryota > Metazoa > Chordata > Actinopteri > Syngnathiformes > Syngnathidae > Nerophis > Nerophis ophidion. The sequence continues at coordinate 61,326,927 of NC_084615.1, read as the reverse complement.
CTAGTTACTGACAGTGGTTTTATGAAGTGTTCCTGAGCACATGTGGTGATATCCTTTACACGTTGATGTCGGTTTTTGATGCAGTACCGCTTGAGGGATCAAAGGTCTGTAATATCATCGCTTACGTTCAGTGATTTCTCCAGATTCTCTGAACCTTTTGAGGTTTTTACGGACCTTAGATGGTAAAATCCCTAGATTCCTTGCAATAGGTCGTTGAGAAATGTTCTAAAACTGTTCGACAATTTGCTTACAAATTGGTGACCCTCGCCCCATCCTTGTTTGTGAATTACTTAGCATTTCATGGAAGCTGTTTTTATACTCAATCATGGCACCCACCTGTTCCCAATTAGCCTGCACACCTGTGGGATGTTCCATATAAGTGTTTGATGAGCATTCCTCAACTTAATCAGTATTTATTGCCACCTTTTCCAACTTCTTTGTCACGTATTGCTGGCATCAAATTCTAAAGTTAATGATTATTTGCAAAAAGAAAAATGTTTATCAGTTTGAACATCAAATGTTGTCTTTGTAGCATATGCAACTAAATATGGGTTGAAAATGATTTGCAAATCATTGTATTCCGTTTATATTCACATCTAACATAATTTCCTAACTCATATGGAAATGGGGTTTGTACTAGGATAATTCTGAACATTCCCTCATCTGCTTACTGTGTTACTAGTGTTTTAGTGAGATTATATTGTCGTAACTGTACAACCTGAAAGTCGGAGGAGTGTGGCCACGGGTGTGGTGACCGCCAGTGTCTCCGAGGGAAGCCACGTTTCTTGATGAGGCGAAGGCAGCCGATGCTTCCTCCACGGTAGCAGCAACCGATGGTCGGGGGCGGCCGGTTGGGAGGAGGTTAAGATAATCCGCAGCAGCCTCTTTGACAGGTGCAGGAGGAACGACGCAACTCTCCGCTGATGTCTACGATAAGAGCCGACTTATTACCACCATTTTCTCACCGAAATCTGCCGGTTGACATGTGATAGGGAACCATGTTCACTTGACCGCTCTGTTCCATAGTAAAGCTTCACCGTCATCTTTCGGGAATGTAAACAAGGGAACACCGGCTGTCTTTGTGTTCCTAAAGGCGACCACAATACACCACTTTCCACCTACATCTTTCTTCTTTGTCGTCTCCATTATTAATTGAACAAATTGCAAAAGATTCAGCAACACAGATGTCCATAATACTGTGGAATTATGCGATGAAAAGAGACGACTTATAGCTGCGAACGGTGCTGGACCAAAATGTCCTCTACAATGTGTGACGTCACGCGCACGCGTCGTCATACCGCGACGTTTTAGCATGATACTTCCGCGCGAAATTTAAAATTGCAATTTAGTAAACTAACCCGCCCGTATTGGCATGTGTTGCAATGACAATATTTCGTCATTGATATATAAACTATCAGACTGCGTGGTCGGTAGTAGTGGGTTTCAGTAGGCCTTTAAGTGAGCAGAATAAGGTGTGCAATCCATTTTGTGTCTCTGTCTTGAATAATATGTTAAATATATGCTGATCTTCAGAACGTCTACATTACTTGAAAGAGAAGATGCAAATATAATTATTAAGAACGTGCAATGTGATTTATCAACACTCATCATTGTTTTAGGAGCACACTGCGTTTTATTTAGCATGTGTCAGAAAGTCATGCTGTCTGACACAAATGCACACGGCTGCAGAATCAGTGCTTACGTTGCAAAAACAGATGATGGACAGATTCAAATCCTCCGTCCTATGTGTGTGTGTCAACATATTTGGACTGACAGAAATGAAAAATATTAGATTTATTGTAGGCTTCACGGTGGCAGAGGGGTTAGTGCATCTGCCTCACAATACGAAGTTCCTGCAGTCCTGGGTTCAAATCCAGGCTCGGGATCTTTCTGTGTGGAGTTTGCATGTTCTCCCCGTGAATGCGTGGGTTCCCTCCGGGTACTCCGGCTTCCTCCCACTTCCAAAGACATGCACCTGGGGATAGGTTGATTGGCAACACTAAATTGGCCCTAGTGTGTGAATGTGAGTGTGAATGTTGTCTGTCTATCTGTTTTGGCCCTGTGATGAGGTAGCGACTTGTCCAGGGTGTACCCCGCCTTCCGCCCGATTGTAGCTGAGATAGGCGCCAGCGCCCCCCGCAACCCCAAAAGGGAATAAGCGGTAGAAAATGGATGGATGGATGTATTGTCTATTCAACAATTATATTTTATAATTGTAGAGCTCATGGATGACTTCAGAGCTGATTATAATTAATTGATGCACTTTGGTGTCTGCTGGCTCTCTCTTTTTGTTTATTACCTAGAAAAGATATTATTATAATATATTTCCTGCATTAAAAAAAAATGTATCTTTGTGCATTTTCTTGTGTTTGAGTCATTCCAGGAGCACAAATGCGTTGGTGATGCGATCCACAGCCTTGCGCACAGAATTAGGTTCGATGTGCATAATGTCCTGTTGTCTAGATGATTGCAGGTGTGTGCTCCTGGTACAACACATCACACACAGGTAGGAGCATGGTAACATGAATGCGCAGAGAGATGACCAAGTGTCTCTGTGGTAAAAGCCCTGGATGCATGCTAAATCAGTGTTAGTAGATCACACGCAACACGCCCAATAATAGTACACACTATATTATTTTCTGCACAAGCTGTCTAGAACGTGATATTTGGATCTTAATAAATCAGGCCCTAAATATGCCTGCACATTTAAAGGGGTTGTATCATGCTCATTTCGGGGGCTTTCAATATGATTTTGGATAATAGGGCACTAAAGTCAGAAAATCTAAATGGGTACCCAAGATGATTTCAATCTATATTAAAAACACTTCCATGTGATCTAGATTATATATATTGGATATGCTTTGGGGTAAATGTTGTGTAAATTCTGCACACATTTGCTTTTATAACCCATTCTCTGTATGTGTCTGCAAGATGTTTGTGTTTGGAGGCATTCCCAGATTGCAAATTAAACCGCGCCCCAAAAAGTATCAGAATGTATCTTTTGACAATGAACACTATTAATTATATATTTTGAAGACAAACATCAGCACACTTTTTGCTCAAAACATGGTAAAAAAAAAAACCTGTCATAAGCATTATATAGATTCACCTGGTCACAACATTAGAAACACCGGCCCACTGTCCAATCGATAGAGAGTTCATAAAAAAACTATTTTAGCAACATTTGTGTCACTGCCTGATGCCTGTTAGGGTTGCTATGCCCAAATACTGTAATATGTTGTCTTACCTTCTCGTGTTTCCTCAAATCAAGTCGTGATGTCGCCATCTGTTTTATGTCAGAGTTTAGCGGCTAATCCATTTTCGTACTTGTCCAGCTGTAGTGAAGTGAAGTGAATTATATTTATATAGCGCTTTTCTCGAGTGACTCAAAGCACTTTACATAGTGAAACCCAATATCTAAGTTACATTTGAACCAGTGTGGCTGGCACTGGGAGCAGGTGGGTAAAGTGTCTTGCCCAAGGACACAACTGCAGTGACTAGGGTGGCGGGAGCGGGAATCGAACCTGCAACCCTCGAATTGCTGGCACGGCCACTCTACCAACCGAGCTATGCTGCCTGTACAAAATAGTCCCGTGTGAAACGTCGTAAAGACAAAAAAACACTAAGTATTTATTTTATAGACATCCAAGAAAATGGGAGGACAACAAACACACAGCCTTTACAAACTCTTTCATCTGTGACGCAGAGGGAGAGGAGCGCTGCCTACTAAAAATGCCTTTATAAGTACATACGTCAATCTGGGACATCATTCGCCACTGTTCAGAAATACTCCAAAACATCGCAAACAGAGGCATTCAAAACTGTGTAAGCTCCCGCCCGAACGCATGAACCTTCGGCATTGTTTAACAAAAGCATGCAACATGGTAACAAAATGTATAAGTCAGAAAAGAAATAAAACATCTTCATAGCTCCTCCTTAAAATACACTTGGATTCCGCTTAGTCTTAGCCTGGCCACACCTAAACTGTTTTGATTGATAACTCCACATATGTTTGTGAAATATGAGAACAGATGAGCAGTGACTGTGAGGTGGTAGGTCTTTCGCTCCCTAGAAACAACCAAAAAATAGGAAAACATTTTTGATTACCATTTTCAAGAAAGGCGATCAACTGAGACCGTTGGCACGATGAAATTCTACTGTTCACAAGGATTAAGAGCAGTATAGAAATAAAGGCAGTGATAAGCTAATAACACACCAACCTCATGATATGGTACTTGAATATCAGGTAGGAAAACATTTTTAAATGTATATTTTTTGGTCTTAAAAGTTGTTAAAGATGAAATTCAGTCAATTAATCAAAGTTCATTTATATAGCCCTTAATCACAAGCGTCTCAAAGGACTGCACAAGCCACAAACATCCTCAGCTCAGATCCCACATCAGGGCAAGAATAAACTCAACCCAATGGGATACAATGCGAAACCTTGGAGGGGACCGCAGATGTGAGGAACCCCCCCGGCCCCTAGATCTGTGTTTCTCAACCTTTTTTCAGTGATGTACCCCCTGTGAACATTTGTTTAATTCAAGTACCCCCTAATCAGAGCAAAACATTTTTGGTTGAAAAAAAGAGATAAAGAAGTAAAATACACGACTATGTCATCAGTTTCTGATTCATTAAATTGTATAACAGTGCAAAATATTTCTCATTTGTAGTGGTCTTTCTTGAACTAGTTGGAAAAAATATATATATATAAAAACTAAAAACTTATTGAAAAAAATAAAGAATGGATTCAATTATAAATAAAGATTTCTACACATTGAAGTAATCATCAACTTAAAGTGCCCTCTTTGGGAATTGTAATACAGATCCATCTGGATTCATGAACTTAATTTTAAGCATTTCTTCACAAAAAAATAAATCTTTAACATCAATATTTATGAAAAAAATCTAGCTGTCAACACTGAGTATTGCATTGTTGCAGTTGTTTTCACAGTTTATGAACTTACATTCATTGTTTATTGAAGTATTATTCAATACATATATTTGTAAAGCATTTTTGCATTGTTGCTATTTTTAGAATATTTAAAAAAAAATTAATTTGCGTTCGCGTATCCCCAATTGAGAACCACTGCCCTAGATGACCAGTGCAATGGACCTCTAGTGGATCTACTTAATAGTGTGAGAGTCCAGTCCATAGTGGGGCCAGCAGGGGGTCCTCTTGAGTGGAGACAAGTCAGCAGCGCAGAGAAGTCCCCAACTGATGCACAGATGAGTGGTCCACCCCGGGTGCCGACTTTGAACAGCTAGCCCTTATCTGTGGTCATCTAATAACCTCTCCACGCAGGAGAAGGGGGCAGAAAAGAAATGGCAGATCAACTGGTCTAAAAGGGGGGTCTATTTAAAGGCTAGCGTATACAAATGAGTTTTAAGATGAGACTTAAATGATTCTACTTAGGTAGTATGTCCAACAGTTACCGGTAGGGCATTCCAGAGTACTGGAGCCCGAATAGAAAACGCTCTATAGCCCGCAGACTTTTTTTAGGCTCTGGGAATCACTAGTAAGCCGGAGTTCTTAGAACGCAGATTTCTGTCCGGGACATATGGTACATTTCAATCGGCAAGATTGGATGGAGCTAGACCGTTTAGTGTTTTATACACAAGTAGTAAAACCTTAAAGTCGCATCTTAAGTGCACAGGAAGCCAGTGCAGGTGAGCCAGTATAGGCTTCTAACAAGTCATCAAATGATCGTTAGATACAACATACTGTATGCAAAATATGCTCCATCTAAATACCGACTTTGACCAGCATGCATCTTGGAGTTAGGGGAACAGGTACTTCAATTAGAGATGTCCGATAAAGACTTTTTTGCCGATATCCGATATTCCGATATTGTCCTACTGTTAATTACCGATACCGATATCAACCGATACCGATATATACAGTTGTGGAATTAACACATTATTATTATGCCTCATTTTGTTGTGATACCCCGCTGGATGCATTAAACAATGTACCAAGGTTGTCCCTGCGAGAGCATGAGGAGGTTGAAGTGGGCGGGGTTGAAGTTGGGGGGCGGGGGAATAAAGCGGGGGGGGTGTATTGTAGCGTCCTGGAAGAGTTAGTGCTGCAAGGGGTTCTGGGTGTTTGTTCTATTGTGTTTATGTTGTGTTATGGTGCGGATGTTCTCCTGACATGTTTGTCATTCTTGTTTGGTGTGGGTTTGCAGTGTGGCGCATATTTGTAACAGTGTTAAATTTGTTTATACGGCCACCCTCAGTGTGACCTTATGGCTGTTGACCAAGTATGCTTTTCATTCACTTCTGTGTGCGAAAGGCCGTAGATATTAAAGTGCCTTTTAAGGTTTATTGGCGCTCTGTACTTCTCCCTACGTCCGTGTACACATCGGCGTTTTAAAAAGTCATAAGTTTTACTTTTTGAAACCGATAACGATAATTTTAAAACCAATTCAGATCATTTCCGATATTACATTTTAAATAAGTTCCATCCATCCATTTTCTACCGCTTATTACTTTTGGGGTCGCGGGGGGCGCTGGTGCCTATCTCAGCTACATTCGGGCGGAAGGTGGGGTACACCCTGGACAAGTTGCCACCTCATCGCAGGGCCAACACAGATAGACAGACAACATTCACACTCACATTTACACACTAGGGCCAATTTAGTGTTGCCAATCAACCTATCCCCAGGTGCATGTCTTTGGAAGTGGGAGGAAGCCGGAGTACCCGGAGGGAACCCATGCAGTCACGGGGAGAACATGCAAACTCCACACAGAAAGATCCCGAACTCGGGATTGAACCCAGGACTACTCAGGACCTTCGTATTGTGAGGCATACGCACTAACCCCTCTTCCACCGTGCTGCCCCATTTCTCTGCCAATAATATCCGCAGTCCAATTTTATCGGACATCTCTAACTTCAATATTTTCAGGGCTTGGGAAAGGATCCTGTCAGTCTGGCTTGTAGAGATGTGGTTTCATGTGATTTCAAGCAGTACAGCCACACAGTCTCTCACTTAACCTCCCCTCCAGGGACGTTCTCAGAGCGGTTTCCCACAGTGATGGACAGATTGACTGAGCACAGTTGAAGAGATGCATTACAGTTTAAACACGTACTCCGCCGGCCTGGTGACCACTCATGAGTCAGACAGTCTTCTCTACGGCCTTTTTCTGTTCATTTCTTCCAATCGCACAACTCCAGCATGACTCAAAGCATGTTCAGAGAGAAAGGAGAGGGCAGCCAAGAGCCCCCGCAGCGCCAATCTATCCCGCCGTCAACTTCCTATCTTCCTCCCGGAGTTTGATGTCCTCCACCTCCGTCTGTACATCTCTACATTACATCGCCTTCATTCCCTCTTTTTCTGCCGCTTATATGCTCTACTGTGAGTGAAAATGCATGATTTATGAAGCTCTATTTTTAGCAGTTGCTCTGGAGTTTGAGAGGAGCAAAGGAGCGACAAAGACATGGACAGAATAGAAGACTGGTGGGTGGGGGTGAACCCAAGAGGACCAAGGACAGAAAAGTGAAGAAGAGACATTCATCACCCAACCGCCCCTCGGCTGAAATGAAGACTGGAAGTCGGCTGTGACACAAAGATGATGGATCTGTCCGGGACCGTAGAAGATTGCGTGTTGTTGTGCAGCGAGCTTTAATGTCACATCTTTGTGTGTCACTGACATATACACGTTCTTCTGTCTGTGATGCGCTTTTGTCTTGCTGGCGTGCACACAAAGCATCCAGACAAATCCCGTCAACTCCAAATTGTTCCTCCACTGAGAAAACAGCTTGGTTTGCTGCGCTTGATCATTTATCAGAATGTTAGAACACAAAGAGCATTTCTAACACAACTCGTGTGTCCTCCTAAAGAACCCACGAGGTCCAGATGACCGACATTTCAATAACAAGTTCTCTTTATGTATATTTTGTTCCTGAAAATGGTTGTCATTTTCCATAATATCTATTATTTTTGCAGTAATTGGTAGATAACTAAGAGCACTTGAAACGTCCTCATCGTCAGACTCGATATGCCACCCCTCTTGGTGTGACAGAGCCCATTTCCACGCATAGACATGTAAAAATATTATTTTGATCATGTTTTTGCCGCACTTGTCCATGGAAACCAATATGGTTAAAAATCCGAGTAAAAAGAAAATATGAAATAATCTGGAACTACAGAAGACTCATGGGTATCTCCTACACCCAACATGTCACAAACGAAGAAGTCCGGCAAAAGATCAGCCAAGCCATCGGCTTCCACATGATGACCTTCTCACCACGGTCATAAAGTGGAAACTGAGGTGGTACAGACACATCACCAGATCCTCAGGCCTTGCAAAAACCATCCTGCAAGGCACCGTACTAGGTGACACGCGACGAGGGAGACAAAAGAAAAGATTCGAAGATAACATCGGAGAATGGACTCACCTGAAACTCCCTTAGGCAATGAGAGCTGCTGATGACAGGGAGGGATGGAGAGAGCTGGTCAACAGATCGTCTGTGGTGCCCCAACGACCCTCCAGGGTTATGGGATAGTTTCGGTTAAACAGATGACAACAAATACATACGATTATTTTTGTCCCCTCTTATCCTTGTGGCGCCCCTTTGTCCATATCAAAAAGCGTCACTGAGTGTAAATATATTATATATGTCCCATGCAGCTTGTGGCACTATCATCGCCTCCTGAAACTGCTCACTACCAACTTCATGTTATGACGAGATTGTGAAATTCTAATTTGAAATCAGTGTTTGAATAAAATTAGAGCTTTACGTCACATTTGACGTAAAGCAAGTTGCAAGTATGCACTCACACGGCGGCCCGTAAGACGTGTTTGTGTGTTTTGTTACCGGTGGACCAGTGGTCCCTCCTTCTGTGAAGCAGGCTGCTCAATGAAGATAAAAAACTGCGCAGGTATTTGTGAGCACTCACACTGAGGAAAGCCTTATCAGCAGGCTACCCTGTTGGTTGTGTTAGCCCATCCCCACGTGATATTAATATCCCACCGATGTGCCCCTTCCTTGAAGACTCCAGAAACAATCGGCTTGGGCGGATGGAAGGGCGTTTGTGCTGAATCGGTGCCTCCCCGGTGCACACAAATCCCCCCCTGTGGCTTCTGAAGAAAAGCGCCAACAAAACCGAAGAACGCTCCAATCACATTAATCATGGCCTGCGGGGGGAGCAGCATTCGCTGCAGGCACAGCACAGCGGGGACAATTACATGAGAGGAAGATGTAGCAAAGAGGATGTACACGTACTGTATGTGTGTGTGTTTTGGGTATTACTCCTGTTTTGGGGACATCCATTTATGGATAACTCTGCACATTTACATGCACCTCAAAAAAAGCTTTCTACAACACATGTAAACACCTCAATTTGATTGTGTTTGATTTTTTTTTCAAATGTTCCAGTTCCATTCACACATTTAAAAAACACTGCCAGACCAATGTCTTAGAAAAATGTATCACTCTTGAATCAACACAGTAGTTAATCTTATGATCAATGTTAATTGCAAAACTAAATGTGGGATATAAATAATAATGGAAGTCTAGCTGTTTTTATATAGTATATTATTGGTACAAATGTGGGCTTCACGGTGGAAGAGGGGTTAGTGCGTCTGCCTCACAATACGAAGGTCCTGCAGTCCTGGGTTCAATCCCAGGCTCGGGATCTTTCTGTGTGGAGTTTGCATGTTCTCCCCGTGAATGCTTTGTTCCCTGCAGGTACTCCGTCTTCCTCCCACTTCCAAAGACATACACCTGGGGATAGGTTGATTGGCAACACTAAATTGGCCCTAGTGTGTGAATGTGAGTGTGAATGTTGTCTGTCTATCTGTGTTGGCCCTGCGATGAGGTGGCGACTTGTCCAAGGTGTACCCCGCCTTCCGCCCGATTGTAGCTGAGATAGGCACCAGCGCCCTCCGCGACCCCAAAAGGGAATAAGCGGTAGAAAATGGATGGACGGATGGTACAAATGTTTAACTAAAACGTGTAGAGGGGTACTTCACATGTCTTTACTGTGTATATATTTGAACAGTGTTTATGTTGTGTAAAGAACATTTTATATTTCTAGGAAGCTCATCTTGTATTTGAGATTGTTTTTAGGGTTAGGCGAAATAAGTGCTCATCTTCAGCCTAAACCCTTTCGGTCTGTAACATTGTCAAATTATGAATGTACAACTGTTTATATAAAACTGTTTGTTTATTTTGTTGACCACTGACTGAAGAAATAATAAACTAAACTAAAAAAAAAAACGAAACTTAAAAAAATAAAAATGTATCAACACACCTAAATTTTGCCTTCTCTGAACCTTATTTATAGCTGCCAGTGAGGGGTTTGGGGGGTTGTTTATGCTTCTCAGATATTTTCCTTGACGCCTCCCCCCACTCTCCACCGTGAGTATAATTTGTCTATAAAATTGTAATAACTATACCTCTGCATAACATTGTAAGCTTCTTAACATTAAAAGAGACAACACACCGTTTTTTCCTTGTCCCCCACAGGGGTTACAGTGAAGTTAAGTGCTACATACACTTTATAATTTCCTGGTAGGGCAAAAAAAAGCATGTGTACAACCCCCCTCCCATTATTTGAGAAGGACTGGTTTATGGTTAGTAGATAAATTCCAATGCTTGTCTACTCTAATTGTTAGTTCCTAGCCCTCAAATTGGTCATAATTTCGCCTTGCAGAAGCAGAAAGCTTCTCTGAGATGTTATCCAGTTTGAGCTTTGGTTCAGAAACTGCCATTATCGAAGGTAGGGGTCACCAACCTTTTTGAAACCAAGAGCTACTTGTTGGGTAATGATTAATGCGAAGGGCTACCAGTTTGATACACACTTAAATAAATTGCCAGAAATAGCCAATTTGCTCAATTTACTTTTAACTCTATGTTATTATTAATAAAACTAGCTCATTTGAATCTTTTTGAAAAAATTAAAAAAATAATTTATGGAACATCTTTGGTAATTTTTCCTGAGTAAGATTAATTTTAGAATTTGGATGACATTTTTTAAATCTGCACTTTGTTAGAATATATAACAAATTCCACCAAGCTATATTACATATATACAAAGACTAATCATTATTTCTTCTAGATTTTCCAGAACAAAAATTTTAAAAGAAATTCAAAAGACTTTGAAATAAGAGTTAAATTTGATTCTACAGATTTTCTAGATTTGCCAGATTTTTGGGGAATTGTAATCATAAGTTTGAAGAAATATTTCACAAATATTCTTCGTCGAAAAAACAGAAGCTAAAATGAAGAATTTAATTAAAATGTATTTTTTATTCTTTACAATAAAAATACTAAATTTACTTGAACATTGATTTAAATTGTCAGGAAAGAAGAGGAAGGAATTTAAAGGGTAAAAAGGTATATGTGTTTAAAAATCCTAAAATAATTTTTAAGGTTGTATTTTTTTCTCTAAAATTGTCTTTCTGAAAGTTATAAGAAGCAAAGTAAATCAAATAAATGAATTTATTTAAAGAAGTGAAGACCAAGTTTTTAAAATATTTTCTTGGATTTTCAAATTTATTTGAGTTTTGTCTCTCGTAGAATGAAAAATGTCGAGCAAAGCGAGACCAGCTTGGTAGTAAATAAATACAATTAAAAAAATAGAGGCAGCTCAGTGGTAAATGCTGCTATTTGAGCTATTTTTAGAACAAGCCAGCAGGCGACTCATCTGGTTCTGACGGGCTACCTGGTGCCCGCGGGCACCGCGTTGGTGACCCCTGGTCTAAGGGCTTAAAACCCTGCACATCCCATCACTCATGATTGGCAGATTCTGGGTACCTTGAATGGCTGCCCTCCTTTTCTGAATTTGTCAATACACCACGGCGACACTCCATCTAATCAGATGTTCTGAATAGGTAGAAAACATTGAAAGAATTACCAGGCACGCGACCCTCTACTTCTTCCACTTGTCCATGGTGTATCCAGCAGCAGATGTTCCATCAAGACAGGCAAGTTCCCCCCAAACCTGAGCTTCTCGTGGAGAAAATCTTTGTCAATTGCGTTGAGAGACCAGTCAATCAATTCCATGTAATAGATTTGGAGAACAGTGCAGAAAGAGGCTGCAAAAAAGTTGACACGAGACAAGACGAGATGAGGAGGCAAAGCAGAGAAAGAGAAGGGAGATGGAGGGGATTTGTCTGCTTTTGTTGAGACCAAGCAAAAAATGTTTATAAATAAATGCAATTGTTTAATGAATAAATAAAAAGCTACCTTTTTAGTAAGTGTCGTAATATTCTCAAAGAAGACACTTAAGATTAACCCCAAAAAAGCTGTATTTTAACACTAGAATGTTTTTGTATACACACTGGAATTAATACAGAGTAATGTGTGTGCTTTGTTAGCCAGTGAAAAGTTGACAATGAGCGGCCCACACAGTCAAAGACGGTGGATGACTAACTAGGGTGACAAGAGCCTTCAATCTGTTTTGTTCACTTCTAAAAGTTATGTCCAACATTTGTAGTAATCGCTCAGAAAATTGTCAGAAATGGGATAAGGAACAAGTCATGAATTTTTAGGGATGATTTCACAACTTTTTTTTTTTTTTCTACTGTAGAAGTAGAGCCTGGATGAGGTCCACGCCTCAGTCTGAGCGCTTTTCTAGTTCTGTGTATGGTATTGATACAGTAAGTGTGTGTATGTGCATGTACATATGTTTGCTTCTAAAAGTGTTCAGTTCAGTTTCATTTTATTTATAACATGCATACGATACAATGTTTTTCATCACATATCTCCAGTTGTTTCATTACAGCACGTCCGAAAAGGAGTAGGAAGAAGCTGAGCTTATTTAATCCTACCCCTTTTCATACCATAGCAATTTTATCCATATCCTTCTTCTCTGTAACAGAACAGTGAACAAACAAATCATTAATAAATAACATACCATAGTAAGTAAACAAATATTATATATATACACACACACAACACTCATCTACTCATTGTTGAGTTATGGGTTGAAATGTCCATCTTTGTTCTATTCTCTGTCACTATTTTTCTAACCACAGCTAGTCTTTCTGGCAGAGAAGAAGTCTAGCAAAACTCCTAGCCATTATGGACATGACCTCCAACCCACTACACTCGGACCTTGTGGAGAGAATGAGCACGTTCAGTGGAAGGCTCAGACTCCCGAAATGTAACACGGAACGACACAGGAGGTCCTTCATACCGACAGACATCAGACTGTATAATGCATATGTTCCTTGACTGCACTTAAATGTAGAATATATGTAGAATATATTTATGTTATTCCTATATTATATATATAATATATTATATATATTATATTATTTATCATTATCATTGTTTATTGTGAGCGAACGGTGGTGCTGATTTAAATAAAGTACATTATATTCTATTCTATGTACAGTAGATGGCAGTATTGTCCTGTTTAAGAGTGTCACAAGTTCACAACATTGGAGTTTACGGCAGATGAAAATATGACTGCTGTTGTTGTGTGTTATTACCGGGCTGGGAGGACTTTAATGAAACTGCCTAACAATAAACCCACATAAGAAACCAAGAACTCGCCCTCAATCATTCTACAGTTATAACGTCATTGGGCAGACACGCTCTTTATACTGTGGGAATGCGGACGTGAAAACAGACTGTCGACACGTCACTCAGGTCCGCTTGGAGCTGGAGGGGGTGTGGCCTCCAGCTCCGCCTGAATTTCGGGAGATTTTCAAGAGAAAATTTGTCCCGGGAGGTTTTTGGGAAAGGCGCTGGATTTCGGGAGTCTCCTGGAAAATCCGGGAGAGTTGGCAAGTATACATTGATGTCCTGTGTTGATCAACTCAGTTATTTGCTGCTGCTGTTGCTGCTCCGCCCGCTTTATTTTAAGGGCGGCGAGACACAATTATCCATTAACATTAGTTGGCAAAATTAAGTCTGTGCCAGTTATCGTCAGGGTAAATTAAACCCTCGCAAATCTTTAAACCACCAAACATTAACAACAATTTGCATTTTTATAGCACCTGCATGAAGTGTGCCAAGTCCATTATCTCCTGTAGACAGAGAGCGGCTGCTTGTGTCTCATTGTGACATACATCCCATGTGAGAACACAATAGCATTTATTTAGGGAGTGTAGCAAAACACAAGCTTTTAGTTAACTCCTCGCATTTTGGAGCGTCGCGATGACAAATTCGAGCAAGGCATGAACGTCTGGCGAAAGACACAATGACTTGTTTGTTATGCAAATCCATACTTTCTTCCCTTCTCAAAGTAAACAAACCCAAACAGATGACAATTTGCAGAGGAAGCTGTCAGCGGATCAGCTTCCTTTGGTGCGGCTGCTACAAGTGAGAACAAGTATGGAGGAGGTGGAAACACCCACTGACCGACTTTCATCTCTCTCTTTTCTGCAGGTGAGTGGCATGTGTGGACATTCTCCACAGCGCTCCAGCCGCTCTGTAGCATCCCCTTCTCTGCAGCATCCTTCTGTCCCTGCTGCCAGCAGCTCTCATCACTCAACCTCAGACCCCGATGAGACCTTGGGGGGGCTCCGCAGGTCAGATTTGTCTCTTTTGTCCCTCTCTACTGTTCTTTAGTCAGTTTATTTCATGGTTTTCTTCATATATACCGGTAAGTGATGCTGACTGAGCAACGTAATAATGCCCAGCGGGCACACTGGCCTCTGCAGCACAGCATCTAAATTAACAGCAATTAGAAGAGACTGTAACTTTCTCTCTCTCTCAAGGGGGCATTTCATCCAGTTGTTTTCTGTTCCAGTCTATTTGATGGACAGTTTCCCATTTTACCTTCTTCAGGGAGTTTGTGTCCAGTCTGAGGGAATTCAGCTTCTTCTACAGTGGACTAGGGGAGGCCCTGTGTAGCCGTGAACCTGCACCAGCAAACCACTCCCTCTGCTGGAACGGGCAGGAAATGACGGACAAGTAAGTCATTGGCTGTTTGTCTCAGTTGCACTTCCGTATTTAGGCATTTTGAGGGCATAAGGGCATTCAAAATGGAGTGCACTATACCTGGATGTTGCACTCAAAACGGCCAAAATGGTGAGAGCATGATGCCGGACGTCTACAACTCATTCTGTCAGATGAAAATGATAAATTATCTTAACAGAAATTAAAAATTATCGTATTTAAAAAAAAAAAAAAAAAAAAAAAATCATGTTTACCTGATTTGGCTTTGCTCAGGATCCGATGTGACATTCAAACTGTATAATATAATGCAGTTTTACTTTTAAATCATACCTATTATGATTTTGATCCACTGTACATTTACCAGACTTCCTTGTGGTTTAAATAATAATGCACATTTTTTGCACATTTTGCTCCACAGTCATATTTATAACGTACTTTCTCAGTTTGTCTGCAAACGATTTGTGTGGGGTGGCAAATAACCCTCTCATTAAATTAAAGTTAAAGTACCAATGATTGTCACACACACTAGGTGTGGTGAAATTTGTCATCTGCAATCGACCCATCCCCTTGTTCACCCCCTGGGAGGTGAGGAGAGCAGTGAGCAGCAGCGGAATTGGTAGTTTAACCCCCAATTCCAACCTTTGATGCTGAGTGCCAAGCAGGGAGGTAAAGGGTCCCGTTTTTATAGTCTTTGGTATGACTCGAATGGGGTTTGAACTCACGATCTACAGATCTCAGGGCGGCCCCCCTAACGACTAGGCCACTGAGCCTCACCCACTCCAAAAATATCAGAATCTGTATTTTGAAAATGTAATATGGATTAAATCCATGGTGTTTTCATAGACACTCAACGCACTTCACAGAAAACTGAAACCCCATCATTCATTCACTCCACATTCATTCGTTAATGGTAGTAAGCTACATTTGTAGCCACAGCTGCCCTGGGGTATGGACTGTTTTCCGCTTATTTGCCAGCTATTTATTTTATAATCGTCTATTTTGTTGAATAATTATGACTCTTATTGATTTTTTGTTGACGTATTGGTTACAGAAATGCGACCAGAACATTTAGACTGCGGTCCCATTTGATACAATTTTTAAAGCCACATACAAAAGCGCCCTTAGACGGATTTGAAACATTTTGAATTTGACTGTTCACAATGTCCTGAAAAAATCCGATACAGGTTATATATGGGCAAAATATCATCATTGACCTGCAGTGTGAACAAGGCTTATAGTTCCGGGCACTGTATGAAGTCCAAATTTCGCAAGTTTGTTAGTTGCATTCATAAAAGGATTAATCAATGTAAATCCATCCATCCATCCATTTTCTACCGCTTATTCCCTTTCGGGGTCGCGGGGGGCGCTGGCGCCTATCTCAGCTACAATCGGGCGGAAGGCGGGGTACACCCTGGACAAGTCGCCACCTCATCGCAGGGCCAACACAGATAGACAGACAACATTCACACACTAAGGCCAATTTAGTGTTGCCAATCAACCTATCCCCAAGTGCATGTCTTTGGAAGTGGGAGGAAGCCGGAGTACCCGGAGGGAACCCACGCATTCACGGGGAGAACATGCAAACTCCACACAGAAAGATCCCGAGCCTGGATTTGAACCCAGGACTGCAGGACCTTCGTATTGTGAGGCAGACGCACTAACCCCTCTGCCACCGTGAAGCCCTTAATCAATGTAAAAGGACGTAAATTTGAGTTTATTCCCAATTGATTCATTTTTGCAGCCCTATTTGGAAATTTTAAACCAATACAAACCGAATAAACCTTTTTGTCTAATTGAGATGGTATTTGTACTTGTATTAGTTTTTGTTCCGTGTTGACTTAATGATTACATCTAGTTGCCTAATAAACATTTATGTTTTTGAGTCTGAAGTAATGTTTTCACATTGTCTAATTAATCGATTTAAGCAATCTGAGGAGCTAATCGGGAGTCGAAAGACAAAACTTTTTTTGGGGGAGCAAAGCCAGAAGAACAGGGTCTTGTGAAAAAAATCGTAAAAGTTTTCATGCTGTTTAGTGCGTGAGGTTGACAACCAATGTAATGATTTCACATTGTCTAATTAATGGATGTAAGCAATCTGAGGAGCCAATCGGGAGTCGAAAGACAACTTTTTTTTTGGGAGCAAAGCTAGAAGAACCGGCTCTCCTGAAAAAAATCTGAAGATTTTCATGCCAACCAATGTACTGTACATGTCACATATGCAAATGTTTAACTGAATGTGTTATGGTCCATTGACAAAAATACAACCAGGCTGCAGGAGACCAACCACGGATTGTCTTTTTTAACATATTAAGTGTAAACAAACGTTTAAACACCCAAAGCAGCTCAAATACGATAAACAGACTTTGATTACTCTAATGATGAATTTACAATACTCTCCCGTGGCGTCATTAAGGTGAGCTCAAGGGATGCTTGCTCCGAGCTGAAGACAGGCCTACCCTCCACTCCTGCTGGGTGAGAGTACATTTTGGCTTGATGGGACGTTATTAATATAAGACATGTTTTTACCTTCTTCTTGCTGAGTTGATTGCTGGTTCCATCATTCTGTCCTTCAGCCAATTCATCAGCCACATCCTAATTTGGTTTTCACATCAACCCTGCCCTTTGACCCCTAAATGTCCAAACTCCCTGCTTCACTTTCAATTCGGCTCACATGCTTTTAATGTATACACCTTTTTTGAAGGATTTTTTGTCCTGTCCAGCTTCTCAGGCAAATCATATAATTGATGTAGATGGTCATATTGGGTGTTCAGATTTACTTTACAAAAGAGAAGTGTAGGATATCTCTTGTTGCCTTATTTGTATTTGACTTTATTGAATGTATTTATATTATCATTTAGTGCAGCCGGGCCGGAGCAGGAGGGGATAGAAATTTATTTGTAGGGTTTAATCGTTGCATAGGCACATTTTAGAGGAAAATGTGCTGCATATTGATACAGTCACGACCAAAATTTACATAGACTTGTAAAGAACATAATGTCATGGCTGTCTTTAGTTTCCAATAATTTCTACAACTCTTATTTTTTTGTGATAGAGTGATTGGAGCACATACTAGACATCCCATCATATCAAATCTGACATCACACGGACAGAGATAAGACCATCTGGAGGAAAATTCTGTGGTCAGATGAAACAAAAAATTGCTGTTTGGCCACAATACCCAGCAATATAATTGGAGGAGAAAAGGTGAGGCCCTTAATCCCAGGAACACCACCCTACCGTCAAGCATGGTGGTGGTGGTAGTATTATGCTACCCTAAAATCATCAGCCCAGAGGTTGGTTCTTGGACGCAGTTGGACAATGACACCAAACACATGTCAAAAGTGGTAAATGAATGGATAAATCAGGCTATCGATCAATCAATCAATCAATCAATCAATCAATCAATGTTTATTTATATAGCCCTAAATCACAAGTGCCTCAAAGGGCTGCACAAACCACAACAACATCTTCGGTAGGGCCCACATAAGGGCAAGGAAAAACTCACCCCAGTGGGCCGTCGACCATGATGACTATGAGAAACCTTGGAGAGGACCACATATGTGGGCAACCCAGTCCCCCCCCCTCACCCCCTCCAGGGGACCGAAAGCAATGGATGTCGAGCGGATCTAACATGATATTGTGAAAGTCCAATCCACAGTGGATCTAATGTAACCGTGAGAATCAAGTCCAAAGTGGATCCAATATAATAGCGAGAGTCCCATCCAAAGTGGAGCCAGCAGGAAACCATCGCAAGCAGAGGCGGATCAGCAGCGCAGAGATGTCCCCAACCGATACACAGGCGAGCGGTCCATCTTGGGTCTCGACTCTGGACGAGCGGTCCATCCTGGGTCCCGATTTTGGACAGCCAGTACTTCATCCGTGGCCACCGGACCGGACCCCCTTCACAAGGGAGGGGGGGACATAGGAGAAAAAGAAATTAAACGGCAGATCAACTGGTCTAAAAAGGGGGTCTATTTAAAGGCCAGAGTATACAAATAAGTTTTAAGATGAGACTTAAATGCTTCTACTGAGGTAGCATCTTGAACTGTTACCGGGAGGGCATTCCAGAGTACATGAGCCCGAACGGAAAACGCTCTATAGCCCGCAGACTTTTTTTGGGCTCTGGGTATCATTAATAAGCGGGAGTCCTTTAAACACAGATTTCTTGCCGGTACATATGGTACAATACAATCGGCAAGATAGGCTAGAATCAAGGTTTGGATTAGCCTTCCCATAGTCGTGACTTAAATGTGTGGACAATGCTGAAGAAACAAGTCCATGTCAGAAAACCAACACATTTAGCTGAAACTGCACCAATTTGTCAATAACTCAACCAGAAGCTTGTGGATGGCTACCAAAAGCACCTTATTGCAGTGAAACTTGCCAAAGGACATGTAACCAAATATTAACATTGCTGTATGTATACTTCTGACTCAGCAGATTTGGTCACATTTTCAGTAGACCCAAAATAAATTCATAAAAGAACTAAACTTAATGTTTTTGTGACCAACAAGTATGTGCTCCAATCAATCTATCACAAAAAATAAGAGTTGTAGAAAGTATTGGAATCTCAAGACAGCCATGACATTATGTTCTTTACTTTTGATCCTACTGTATTTTAGCTCTTGTTCAAGACGCCAGCCGCGGTGTGAGACGCTGTCTCGAAGATAGAGACACAGTTTGAAGAGGTGCTGGTGAGGGGCAGGGAAGTCCTGAGGGGCCGATTACAAGTCGGACCGAACGGTGTGATAGGAACGTGTAGGGAGGCTGCAGAGGAGAGAACGATGGAGAGATTACAATACCTCCCGGCAAGCAATCCTCAGTGTCACCTCAAAGGCCATGTGCCTGCAAAAGAACTGTAAATTTGCTCCCCATCTTCCTCCATTATCATCCCTGATAGGATCTTCTTCTGTCCGTATTTGTTTCATGCAGTTAAATTTAGACCGTACTGGGTAGGAGGGGATGTGTGCTGAATGTTTGCAATACTTCAAGTTAAATATGGGGCTTTTTGTCAGGCGTGTTAACCATCCCAGTTGGAGCTAAGATCAGAAGAGCAACCTTTTTCCGCACATCAAACAGCGTCACGCTGATAAACGGCATAACAGATGTGAGGATGCGTCAACTCCGTACACTACATATCAACCCCCGCATGCGTGTGAGCGATAAATGATGGAGGGAAAGATGCTCTTTTTAGACATTTACTATCTGAGCAACATAGAGGCAGAGGCAGACTTACCAACAGGCAAACAAGGGCAGTTGCCAGGCCCGAACTGCCCCCAAACATCTCATAAACATCGATAAATTAATTTAACTTTTCTTCTATTTAAAACAGTTATTCATTTTTTTCTCTTGCATCCAGCCATCCATTTTCTACCGCTTGTCCCTTTTGGGATCGTGGGGGGTGCTGGAGACTGTTGCAGCTGCATTCGGGCGGAAGGCAGTGTACACCCTGGACAAGTCGCCAAAATACATCAAATCGCCGTCAGTCGTGATCGTATGTGCAGACTTTATGAAAATGAACCAAATTTATCAAAGTGGAGCGGAGAAAAGGATAAGGCAAAAAAAATATATCATGTTTTATTAGCACTGTCCAAGGTGTTTTACGGCAGTTACTTTGCAAAAGTAATCTGATTACACTTCTAAAAAAGTGACTTAACCAGTAAACTATACTGAAGAAAAATATAAACACAACACTTTTATTTTTGCTCCCATTTTTTATGACCTGAACTCAAAGATCTAAAACTTTTGCTATATACACAAAATAAAGTACCAATGATTGTCACACACATACTAGATGTGGCGAAATTATTCTCTGCATTTGAACCATCACCCTTGATCACCCCCTGGGAGGTGAGGGGAGCAGTGGGCAGCAGCGGTGCCGCGCCCGGGAATCATTTATGGTGATTTAACCCCCAATTCCAACCCTTGATGCGGAGTGGCAAGCAGGGAGGCAATGGGTCCCATTTTTATAGTTTAGTCTTTGGTATGACCTACCTGAGATCGGTAGGTCTCAGATCCGCCCTGAGACCTACCGGACACTCTAACCACCAGGCCAGTGAGTAGGTGCCTAGGTATACCTATTCCTCTCAAATATTGTTCACAAATCCATCCCACCTCACAGGTGTGGCATATCAAGATGCTGATTAAACAGCATGATTATTGCTCAGGTGTGCCTTTGGCCGCCCACAATAAAAGGCCCAACTGAAATGTGCAGTTTTGCTTTATTGGAGGTCTGGGGGGGGGGTTCAGAAAAGCAGTCTGTATCTGGTGTGACCACCATTTGCCTCACACGGTGCAACACATCTGCTTCGCTTAGAGTTGATCAGGTTGTTGATTGTGGCCTGTGGAATGTTGGTCCACTCCTCTTCAATGGCTATGCAAAGTTGCTGGATATTGGCAGAAAGTGGAACATGCTGCCGTGTACACCGACCGATCCACAGCATCTCGGAAGAATGGCACAACAATGGGACTTGGGGACGGCGTGGTGAAGTTGGTAGAGTGGCTGTGCCAGCAATCTAAGGGTTACTGGTTCAATCCCCACCTTCTACATCCTAGTCACGTCCCTTGTGTCCTTGGACAAGACACTTCACCCTTGCTCCTGATGGGTCCTGGTGAGCGCCTTGCATGGCAGCTCCCACCGTTAGTGTGTGAATGTGTGTGTGAATGGGCGAATGTGGAAATACTGTTGTGAACGGCTTCCTGCCGTCATCGTGCGGGATACATGGACCATTGAGAAATGACATCGCTGAGCAGGTTTGACTCGCTTTTATTTTTCAGTAACAGCTTTGCCTTTTGCTCGGATCGCTTTTCAGCTGCTTCGATCCTGCTCTCTCCTCTCTCGCCTTCAGTCGGCCGCGTCCTCGTCGCTCTCGTTGGATCGCTCTCAGTCGTTGTCCCTCTTTAGGTCTTTCTCCTGGTTCCCCTACTTCTGCCCCGATTGTTCCTCCTTCTCCCCTTTTATGCTGCAGGAAAAGATGCAGGGATTGAGAGCAGGTGTGTAATCCACGCACCTGACTCGGATTGCCCCAACGTCGCTCCAAGCGTGCCCCGCCTCTCCTCTCCGCTGCATGCTCCGCCTCCTGGCTGCCATCTTTGGTAGGACCACTGTTTGTCCTATCCTGCTGTTGGCTCCTATCCCTCCACAACTGTCAAAGCGCTTTGGGCTCCTTAAAAAGAGGTAGAAAAGCGCTTTACAAGTACAACCCATTTACCATTTAGAATCTGGTCAAAGTATCTCTTTGCATTCAAAATGCCATCAATAAAATGCACTTGCGTTCGTTGTCCATAACATATGCCTGTCCCTACCATAACCCCACCCCCACCATGGGCCACTCGTTTCACAAGGTTGACATCAGCAAACCGCTCTCCCACACGACGCCACACACGCTGTCTGCCACCTGCCTTGAACAGTAAAAAAAAAACAGGATTGATTTGTGAAGAGAACAGCTCTCCAACGTGCCAGACGCCATCGAATGTGAACATTTGTCCGCTCAAGTTGGTTACGACGACGAACGGAACTCAGTTGGAGACCCCAATGAGGACAACGTGCATGCAGATGAGCTTCCCAGAGCCGGTTTATAAGAGTTTGTGCAGGCATTTTTTGGTTATGCAAACCAATTGTTGTAGCAGCTGTCCGGGTGGCTGGTCTCAGACGATCACGTAGGTGCACATGCTGGATGTGGAGGGCTTGGGCTGGTGTGGTTACAAGTGGTCTGCTGTTTTGAAGCCAATGGGATGTACTGCTAAATTCTCTGAAACGCCTTTGGAGATGGCTTGTGGTAGAGAACTGAACATTCCATTCACAGGCAACATTTCTGGTGGATTTCCAGCAGTTATCATGCCAGCTGCACACTCCCCAAAACATGTGACATCCGTGGCATTGTGCTGTGTGATAAAACTGCACATTTCAGAGTGTCCTTTTATTGTGGGCAGTCTAAAGAACACCTGTGCAATAATTATGCTGTTTAATCAGCATTTTGAGATACCACACCTGTGAGGGGGGATAGATTATCTTAGCAAAGAAGAAATACTGACTAACACAGATTTAGACAGACTTGTGAACAATATTTGAGAGGAATAGGTATTTTGTGTGTGTAGGAAAATTTTTAGATCTTTGAGTTGTGAAAAATGAGAGCAAAAACAAGTGTTATTGTTCAATTTAACTAAATTAGATACATTTATTTGTAAAATTTTCTTGCCAGCAGAATGTACAACGGACCATAAATCTTGTTAACTTTAGATGACAAGAAGTCAAAATAATGGCTTTTTTCTAGGCTAAAGTAGTCATCTTTCTTTACAATCCATTGTTTTTTATGTTTGTGTTACTTGCTGCTTAGTATGTATTACATCAGTGGCAAAGATGGGATTTTTGAACTGGGCGTGACTAAAATGTCAGCAAGTTGAACTTAACAATGTGTTTTTTTAACCAATGTCTTCATCAAAATATGTTTTATGAAAACATGTTCATATTTACAGCCCTAGGAACTTGCAGGTAACTCATCTTGAGTATATATGCATACAAATGTTTTTTAAAGTAAATTTCACACAACTGCGCCAATAAGTTTGTTTTGGTCTCCCTGAAGCGATCTGAACATGCCAGTTATTTTGAAAGGTGCATTGAGTGACAAGGTAGGGGGATGATTTTGAAACCATCATGATAGATGAAACATTTCGATGCAGTTTTAACTGCTCAAATTGAGACAAATTCTATACATACTTGTTTTAAAAATAACATTGTTTTTATTAAACATTTAGGGGCAGTTTGAAATGCCTGTTTGCGTGCCTGCCTCCTTTTGCATGCCGTCAGTCCCGGGATGCAAGAAGAAAGCAAATATATTTTAGCTAGGGAAAAATGCAAAACAGTATTGCAAAGTGGTTTTGGATCAGTAACTTTAATCTGATTACTGGTTTAGAAGTATTACGGCTTTAGAATATTCATTGCTGAAAAACATGGTGATTTTAAAAACGCGTTACTGGCATCACTAATCAAGAGTAAACAGTTGTCTTGTTCAAACACAGCCACCACCATCAAGAACCCTCTTTTTCCCAACAATCTCACACTTCCGGCATTCACAATAGTAGCGCTACACACCACATCTGGTCCAACTGTGCTAACAAAATAATATTATTGCAAAAATGACTTACACTATATTAAATGTAAAAGGATGTTCCTATTTGTTGTAGTAAAAATGTTGGGATCAGTGATACTAATTGTGCGGCTTGCCAAGCTTTATTATGCAGCTCACATGGTAGTTTTTAACAATAAATAGTAAATGATCATGTTATTTTGTTATGTGGGGGGCCACAATTACTAGGTGTGCTTTGGGCCCCCCAAATGACTAAATACGCCCTTGCGTAAAGGCCGAGTTGGTTAGAGAAAGGAAATTATGCTTTAGTTAAATAAAAGTGAGATCGTGCAATTGCAAGTTACTGTAGCATATAACAGCACTGACTTATATGATATTGTTTACAATTTAAATATACACAAATTTATATATACATATATATATATATATATATATATACACACACACCATATTTCCTTAAATTGCTGCCGGGGCGCTAATTAATTTAAAACGTCTTCTCACTCCGGCGCTTACCAAAGGCATGCGGTAAAGGCAAGTATGCGATAATTATTTTAAAACCTCTTCTCACTCCGGCACTTACCAAGGGCATGCGGTAAAAATTTCAGTGTGATGTAAGGATACCATCATGTAAAGCACATGTAATAAAAAAAACTTTATTACGGTCTTACCTTTACTTATAAATGAAGTCCATGCGCAGCTCCTTCTGATCAAAAGCATCAATAACTTGTTTATAGAAGTCTTCCTTATCTTTCTTCAGTTTTAAAAGTCTCTCTGTTTCGATGGAGATCTTCCTTTATTACCTCCTGCTTCGATTGAAAGTACAGTTTACAAAACTGTTTTATTTTAGATATGTAATCCTCCATGTTAACAAGGCCGGGCGAGAGGAAAAAATAAACACACGCTGCTCACTCTTGCTGGTCCAGTTCATGGTCGGTAAGTGTATAGCCATAGCGCGCTCTCGTTTGGGTTGCTCCCGACGTGCAGACCGCTGCTATCAGTTAGCTCGGCTCCTCATGTGTAGTGAGGGCGACGACAGAATTATCCTTGGACAACTCCACCTCTCGTTCTGCTCTGTGGGTGATCTCTTTATCCCACCGCTGCCACCATGAAGTGTTATTGTATAAATAATACACTGGGTATTTATGACTGGTACATGCTTTATTTCAGCCCGGTTGTTCACATAGCCAGCATAAGAGTAGTGGTGTTACATCCTAAAAGGTCCGTCGTGCACCCCCCGCGTCATATCCATTCCCAGCACATATCATGACACTTGTTGCCATTCTTCTGCAGCAGAGTAGTTGCAAGAAGGATCACTAGTGCCCTCTACCACCAGGAGGCGGGAGTCATTTAACGACTCATATTTGACACACGCAGCTACAGTATATTAATAAAACATAGCTGCTTACTGTTCTTTTTAGCATACCGGTATTTAATAGCTTGGACCTGACATCCTACTGAAAAACTCTTAATATTCTTCCCTTAATGCGATATTAAATTATTGAAATCAGCCTTCTCCATTTTGAAAATGATGACAGGGGAAGTGTCACTCGTGACGTGACGAGTTTGACCCGGCGGTAATACTAAGCATGCGCTAATTATTTTGCGAAACGAGTTTGACCCGGCAGTAATTCAAGGCAGGCGCATAGTATATACCCGATGGCAATTCAAGGAAATACGGTGTATGTGTATATATGTATATATATATATATATGTATATATATATATATATATATATATATATATATATATATATATATATATATATATATATATATATGTGTGTGTGTGTGTTTTATATATATGTGTGTATATATATGTGCATATATATGTGTGTGTGTATATATATATATATATATATATATATATATATATATATATATATATATATATATATGTATATATTCTGTGGTTTATCCGTTATACAGTGCTTATTATCGGGGTAGAGCGGAATATACGTTAAATTAAGAAAAAAAAACACAGGATATATCATCCCTACAAGCCTGTTTCGCATCTTTTCAGGGGATATCAACGTACTGTAGATATGACCATAACTTATAAATACAGGTATGCCAACAATAAGAATATAGCGAAAAAGGCACTTGGTTTCAGGAGTTAAATTAATGGCTGAGGAAGTTTTTGCACTTTGTTTACTGATCGGAGCGTAATCCAATAGTTTACCATTTTCAACATTTTGACACATATTCACATGAGATTTAGACTTAGACAAACTTTAATGATCCACAAGGGAAATTGTTCCACACAGTAGCTCAGTTACAAGGGATGGAAAGGATAATGCACACAATGGCAAAAAAAGAGGGTGAAAACAAAAGGTACAAATCAGACAAAAAATGTACCATAGTAGCAATAAAAAATATAAATATATGTAATATTTACATATTATGTATACAGTATATAAAATATACTGATATCCATCCATTTTCTACCGCTTATTCCCTTTGGGGTCGCGGGGGGCGCTCAGTTACAATCGGGCGCCTCATCGTAGGGCCAACACAGATAGACAGAGAACATTCACACTCACATTCACACACTAGGGCCAATTTAGTGTTGCCAATCAACCTATCCCCAGGTGCATGTCTTTGGAAGTGGGAGGAACTCGGAGTACCCGGCGGAAACCCACGCAGTCAATATGTAATATTTACATATTATGTATACGGTATATAAAATATATTATACTATATTATATTATATTATATTATATTATATTATATTATATTATATTATATTATATTATTATATAATATATGCAATATATAACAAATCCCAATTACCATGTACAATATAACAGTATATGTAACAACTGCAGCAAAATAGCGCAGCATAAAATAGAGTAATAAGTTAATAAGAGCTATCAGAAAATATATATTATAAACAAAGTGAGGTAGCTAATATAGAAGGGGTCAGGTAATAGATTACCATTTATTTACTCCCCATACATCATGAAATCCCCTGATATTCAGGGAAACCTGCGAAACAGGCTTGTAGGGATGACATAGCCTCTGTGTTTTTTCCTGACCTAACGTATATATATATACATGTATACCGGTATATGTATAGTCACTCACTCCCTGATGCCTTAAGAGCAGCGCTGGACACGAAATTGACATGCGTTGTCATGTTGGAAAATTGGGCTCTTCTTCACAACACACACAATTGTCTTGCCTCTGATTTGTGTTGCTAGCTATTTATTAGACAATAATGGCTATGTGTTTCGAATCTATTCTGTTATACATAATGTATACCACTCTTAAGTACTGTATTTACAAGTTTATGTATTATTGTATGACTTGACTTACAAGTGCTCCCGCTCACACGTTTTTGGGATTCAAACTGTCTTTAGATAATTGTTTTGCTGTAGGTTGTGAGCAAAAAAAAAAAGGGGTTACTAGCCTCGACACCCACCCAAACATCCATCCATCCATCCATTTTCTACCGCTTGTCCCTTTTGGGGTCGCAGGGGGTCACTGGAGCCTATGTCAGCTGCATTCGGGTAGTAGGCGGGGTACACCCTGGACAAGTCGCCACCTCATCACAGGGGCCAACACAGATAGACAATATTCACACTCACATTCACACACTAGGGCCAATTTAGTGTTGCCAATCAACCTATCCCCAGGTGCATGTCTTTGGAAGTGGGAGGAAGCCGGAGTACCCGGAGGGAACCCACGCAGTCACGGGGAGAACATGCAAACTCCACACAGAAACATCCCGAGCGCCCACCCCAAACATGCTGTTCCTAAAAAGCTAGTGAGCAGCTCTCAGAAGATATCGTTGAAGTCTTGTCTTTAAAGTAAAACCTATACATTATTATTACATTACTTCATAAAGTTACTTACCGTAGTTGTTTCTAGTACATTCTATTCAGTGACGTGCTGTCAGGGGAGGCAAGTGAGGCAGTGCCTCACCTTGCCACCAGGAGGGGTAAAAGGCTTAACTATAAGATGTTCGAAAAACAGAGTAATAAAATAAATTTGAATATTTCTCTTTTGGTCTATGCTTTCTTTGTGATTTTTGTGTGGTTCCTGTATATTTGGATAATTTTCATGGTCAAAATTGCGGAAATTCTGTGTTTCCTGTCCAAATAACGCTGCAGAACAAAAGTGAGGCAGACACAGGTGGTGCCTTCACGGCTACACACAAAGTGTATTGAGCGTGTGCGTGAGAGGGGGTGCGTGCTTGATGCCACCGGGAAAAGGCAGGCCATGAGGCAGCAAGTACCTCTGCCTCAAAGTAGGATGCGATATATTGTCCAATGCCTCAGAAGTAATCTGACTCGCCACACTGGGAGAAATGGGGGCGCTAAAGCCAACAGACACATGTCCCTCCAGCGGAAGCCAGCCTTTTTTTCTTTCTTTTTATTTAAACTGTATTTATAACAAACATGGCATTTTTATTAGAGTAAGCCAGCATTTCAAATACAGAAAGGTAAGATACACTCACAATACTTGATTTATTTTGTTAAAAGAAAATAGGGACCAAAAAGTATTTATTAACAACTTTGTCAAATACTTTTTGGACCAATTTGTCATATCATATTATCATTGTGATAATGTTTTTATGAAAGCAAATTACTCCCTTCTTTTCCTTTTATTCTAATGTGCAAACTCAATCAACAATGGTTAGGACTGCAACTGCTCATGAATTTAAGTAAAAAAAAAGAAGAAGAAAAACTCCAAAAGTATCGATGCCTCACCTGGGGTATAGTTCACCGCATGTCACTGATTCTGTTGTATTGCTTTTTTAAAAAGTATGAGTTATCTGGATGTTAGTTTTTCTTATTTAAAAGCGAGTAATAGCCTAAAGTGTTTTCCCTTATGAACTAATTTGATTTAAACTAATTGTATTTAAAATACAAGTAGTTTGAGTTAAGAGCTCTGTCACTGAAAAAAATTAATTCTTAGGTAAAGTCCTGTTACTAAAATATGAGGGGTGTCCTCTCTTTTGGGATAATATATTTCAAAGTTTAACCTTTTATTTCTGTCATTCTTCTGCTTGTGTTAGTGTTATCGCCATGTTATACAGATGATATACTATACCACTTTTTTTTTGTTACATTGCCTTCCCTTAAAGTCTTTCTTTTTTTCTATGTTCCAACTGTGGACCATATGTGATCACACACTAACTCCTGTCAGAGAGACATAAAATGTTCAAAAGAAGGCTAAGTAACCTTTTCCGGAGCTTCTATTTCTCTCTTCTTCAAGTCCCATTTTCTCACATCCTATTGTAAATTGATGTATTTCCATTATTAATGTGGCAATTAGCAGCAAAAAGGCAGAGATCGTGGTTAATAAGAAGAATAAATAATTAGGGGAAGTCATCATCTGAGCTTAATGAAAAGCTGGAATAGGCCCCCAAAATAGACTGATTCATGGCAGTGGTGAAGTGCACGTGTGTGTCAGGGCAGAGTTGCAAAGGTTAGAGGGGAGAATGAATGATCTCATGTTTTGCAAGATTCATGTTCAATTCTCACAATACATTTTTATCTTATTAATTTACCGTTTTTAAAAGGTACAACCCCCATTTCCATATGACTTGGGAAATTGTGTTAGATGTAAATATAAACGAAATACAATGATTTGCAAATAATTTTCAACCCATATTCAGTTGAATATGCTACAAAGACAACATATTTGATGTTTAAACTGATAAACATTTTTTTTTTTGCAAATAATCATTAACTTTAGAATTTGATGCCAGCAATACGTGACAAAGAAGTTTGGAAAGGTGGCAATAAGTAATGAAAAAGTTGAGGAATGCTCATCAAACATTTATTTGGAACATCCCACAGGTGTGCAGGCTAATTGGGAACAAGTGGGTGCCATGATTGGGTATAAAAACAGCTTCCCAAAAAATGTTCAGTCTTCCACAAAAAAGGATGGGGCGAGGTACACCCCTTTGTCCACAACTGCGTGAGCAAATAGTCAAACAGTGTAAGAAAAACGTTTCTCTAAGTAAAATTGCAAGAAATTTAGGGATTTCAACATCTACGGTCCATAATATCATCAAAAGGTTCAGAGAATCTGGAGAAATCACTCCACGTAAGCGGCATGGCCGGAAACCTACATTGAATGACCGTGACCTTTGGTCCCTCAGACGGCACTTTATCAAAAACCGACATCAATCTCTAAAGAATATCACCACATGGGCTCAGGAACGCTTCAGAAAACCACTGTAACTAAATGCAGTTCGTCGCTACATCTGTAAGTGCAAGTTAAAGTTCTACTATGCAAAGCGAAAGCCATTTATCAACAACATTCAGAAACGCTGCCGGCTAAGATGGACTGATGTAAAGTGGAAAAGGGTTTTGTGGTCTGACGAGTCCACTTTTCAAATTGTTTTTGGAAATATTTGACATTGTTTCATCCGGACCAAAGGGGAAGCGAACTATCCAGACTGTTATCGACGCAAAGTTGAAAATCCAGCGTCTGTGATGGTATGGGGGAGCATAGTGCCCAAGGCATGGGTAACTTACACATCTGTGAAGGCACCATTAATGCTGAAAGGTACATACAGGGTTTGGAACAACATATGCTGCCATTTAAGCGCCGTCTTTTTCATAGACGCCCCTGCTTATTTCAGCAAGACAATGCCAAGCCACTTTCAGCACGTGTTACAACAGCGTGGCTTCATAAAAAAAGAGTGTGGGTACTTTCCTGGCCCGCCTGCAGTCCAGACCTGTCTCCCATCGAAAATGTGTGGCACATTATGAAGTGTAAAATATGACAGCAGAGACTCCGGACTGTTGAACAACTGAAGCTTTACATAAAACAAGAATGGGAAAGAATTCCACTTTCAGAGCTTCAACAATTAGTTTCCTTAGTTCCCAAACGTTTATTGAGTGTTGTTAAAAGAAACAGTGATGTAACACAATGGTGAACATGCCCTTTCCCAACTACTTTGGCACGTGTTGCAGCCATGAAATTCTAAGTTAATTATTATTTGCCCAAAAAAATTAAGTTTATGAGTTTCAACATCAAATAACTTGTCTTTGTAGTGCATTCAACTGAATATGGGTTGAAAAGGATTTGCAAATTATTGTATTCCGTTTATATTTACATCAAACACAATTTCTCAACTCATATGGAAACGGGGTTTGGAGATGAGTAGATGGGTTATACTTGTGTAGCGCTTTTTTACCTTCAAGGCCCTGAAAGCGCCTTGACACTATTTCCACATTCACCCATTCACACGCACCTTCACACGCAATCACACACTGATGGCGGGAGCTGTCACACAAGGCCCTAACCACGACTCATCAAGAGCAAAGGTGAAGTGTCTTGCTCAAGGACATGACTAGGTGGGTAGAAGCTGGGGATCGAACCAGGAAACTTCAGGTTGCTGGCACGGCCACTCTCCCAACCTTCACCATGCCGTACTAAGGGTACTTAGAGGCACTTTGCATAGTCAAAAGAAGACATGATCCTAATCATAAATGCACATTGAGTGTAGTAGTAGCAGAACAAACTATAAAAGTGCAAATCAACATAAAATAGATCAATTTTATCACAGTAATAATGAGATTGTAATAAGACAGCTGACCATACAGTCAGTGCACTTATAATATTTATTTTAAAACACACATGGAGAATTACTCTGTATCAGGGGTCACCAACGCGGTGCCCGCGGGCACCAGGTAGCCCGTAAGGACCAGATGAGTCGCCCGTAGCCTGTTCTAAAAGTAGCTCAAATAGCAGCACTTACAAGTGAGCTGCCTCTATTTTTTAAATTGTATTTATTTACTAGCAAGCTGGTCTCGCTTTGCTCGACATTTTTAATTCTAAGAGAGACAAAACTCAAATAGAATTTGAAAATCCAAGAAAATATATTAAAGACTTGGTCTTCACTTGTTTAAATAAATTCATTTATTTTTTTACTTTGTTTCTTATAACTTTCAGAAAGACAATTTTAGAGAAAAAATACAACCTTAAAATTGATTTTAGGATTTTTAAACACATACCTTTTTACCTTTTAAATTCCTGCCTCTTCTTTCTCTACAATTTAAATCAATGTTCAAGTAAATTAATTTTTTTATTGTAAAGAATAATAAATACATTTTAATTTAATTCTTCATTTTACCTTCTGTTTTTTCGACGAAGAATATTTGTGAAATATTTATTCAAACTTATTATGATTAAAATAAAAATAAAAATATTCTGGCAAATCTAGAAAATCTTTAGAATCAAATTTAAATCTTATTTCAAAGTCTTTTGAATTTCTTTTAAAATGTTTGTTCTGGAAAATCTAGAAGAAATAATGATTTCTCTTTGTTAGAAATATAGCTTGGTCCAATTTGTTAGAAATTCTAACAAAGTGCAGATTGGATTTTAACTTATTTAAAACATGTCATCAAAATTCTAAAACCAATCTTAATCAGGAAAAATTACTAATGATGTTCCATAAATTATTTTTTTAATTTTTTCAAAAAGATTCGAATTAGCTAGTTTTTTCTTCTTTTTTTCGGTTTGAATTTTTAAAGAGTCGAAATTGAAGATAAACTATGTTCCAAAATTTAATTTTGAATTTTTTCCCCAGTTTTCTCCTCTTTTAAGTGTTTTTTTCATCATTTGTTCTCTACAGAAAAACTTCCGTAAAAGGAAAATGAATGTACGACGGAATGACAGACAGAAATATCCATTCTTTTATATATAGATTTATTTATTTAAGGTAAATTGAGCAAATTGGCTATTTCTGGCAATTTATTTAAGTATGTATCAAACTGGTAGCCCTTCGCATTAATCAGTACCCAAGAAGTAGCTCTTGGTTTCAAAAAGGTTGGTGACCCCTGCTCTGTATAAACATTGCACATTATGTCGGACATCCCTCCTCCTCCTCCTCCTCTGCTAGAAAAGCCAGCCGGGCTGTCATTCGTTTCTTTACCGCTAGATGGTGGTGAACACTCATGGAAAGGAAACTGGTCCATTCACCAGAGGAGACTATAAAAACATAGTGCTTTTACTGTGTGCTAAATGCTAAAATATTGGTGATAAAATGTGTGTTTTTATGGTTTACATGTAAATATATTTTAAAAGTTTCTATAGTGTATTTATTTTTAGATGCATATTTTTAGATGTATGGTTTACATAAGGCGTGTCCAACATGTTTCCACCAAAAGAGAAAGAGCATAGGGGCGATTTGGAAATGTTTGATTTGTAAATGGACTCAAATCAACCCAACGTGCTGTAGATATGACAAGAACTTATACATACAGGTGCATCACAATAAATGAGAATATAGTGAAAAAGGCACTTGGTTTCAGGATTTTAATTAAAGGCTGAGGAGGTTTTTGCAGTTTGTTTGCGGATCGGGGCGTAATCCAGCAAATTACCATTTTCAACCTTTTCTTTTGGCACATTTTCACATTTTTTGAGACTTACACAAACTTTAGTGATCCACAAGGGAAATTGTTCCACACAGTAGCTCAGTTACAAAAGATGGAAAGTGTAAGGAGGGAAAAGATAATGCACACAAGGGCAAAAATAAAAGGTATAAAGTAGATTAAAAATCTACAAAAGTAGCAATGTAAGACATATGTAATTACATATTATATATGCAGTATAGAAAATATACTGATATATTATTATGTAATATATACAATATATAACGAATCCGAATTACCAAGTACAATATTACAGTATATGTAACAGCTGCAGAAAAAAAAGGATGGCATATAATAAAGAGTTAATAAATAAATAATATCCATCAAAAAATATGCATTATAAACAAAGAGAGGTAGCTGACATTGAAGTGGTCAGGTAGTAGACAATATCATCTATTTACTCGCCATATGGCATTTGGGGTTTTTATTGGTCATTTTTCATTGGTTTTGGACATGCTTGATTAATTAGATGGAGAAACATAATGTGCTAGTAGTTATACAATTCAACATGTTCGTGGCTCAGTTGGTAAAGCGACCGTGCCAGTAACTTCAGGGTTCCAGTTTCGATCCCTGCTTCCACCATCCTGGTTACTGCCATTGTGTCCTTGGGCAAGATACTTGACCTTCCTGCTCCCAGTGCCACCCACACTGGTTTGAATGAAATTTAGATTATGAGTTCCACTATGTAAAGCGCATTGAGTCAATGGAAAAGCGCTATCGAAATATAAATTCACTTCAAAACGTAGTTGGAAGAACTAAATCATATTCAGCCCTACACCCCATATGCATATCTGATACTGAGGATCATATCTCACCATGTGTTTGACATGCTGACACCCTCAATAGCCTAAATGTTTTGCATTCTTTCAGTGAAGATTTGTTCACTGGCTGTATTTACAAGTTGAGGTCCAATAAAACAATTGAGAATATACTCTAAACACTGCAAAAAAGAGCTGACAAAATATAAGGGTAGATTTTAGAGAAAAAAAAAAAACTAGAAACTAGTAAAAAAAATATATCTCCATGCAGTGAGTTAATTTGACTTGATAAGACATCCTATATTGTATATCGAGAAAATAGCAGGACTTTTCAGCTGAAATAAGTATTTTATTCTTAAAAACAAGCCTTATTCAACCTGTGATTGTTAAATCAAGCATCCTCGTGATGTTGCAGAATCTTTATACAACATTTTCTACAAAATGAATAGTTTTAGAATTTTAACATTTTTAAACTAAAATAAAACATATATAATTTTTTATGCTAAAATTAAGATTATGATGTAAAATCAATGACTAGGAATAAATAAATAGCTTTTAAAACTAGGCATATTTTAAAAAAAAGTTTAATCTTAGCAAGTGGCAAATCATTTGCAGTGAACGAGTAAAATAACTAAATAAGGAGATTAATTAAGTACAAGTACTTTATAGTGACATGCAAAATCGAGTTTCAAATAATAATAATAATAATTGAAACATATCAATGGCATATCAAATATTTAAATACAAATTTAATGCCTCTTTTCTATTTGCAGCCTTCTGAGGTAAATATCAAACTATATTATAGCGTCCCGAAAGAGTTAGTGCTGCAAGGGGTTCTGGGTATTTGTTCTGTTGTGTTTATGTTACAGTGCAGATGTTCTCCCGAAATGTGTTTGTCATTCTTGTTTGGTGTGACTTCACAGTGTGGCGCATATTTGTAACAGTGTTAAAGTTGTTTATACGGCCACCCTCAGTGTGACCTGTATGGCTGTTGACCAAGTATACATTGCATTCACTTATGTGTGTGTGATAGCCGCAAAAATTATGCGAGTGGGCCTGCATGCTGTTTGTATAGAGGCAATGCGGACGTGACGACAGGTTGTAGAGAATGCTAAAGGCAGTGCCTTTAAGGCACGCCCTCAATATTGTTGTCCGGGTGGAAATCGGGAGAATGCTTGCCCCGGGAGATTTTCGGGAGGGGCACTGAACTTCGGGAGGATTGGCAAGTGTGAGAAATTGCGACGTTACAGCGGCACCGCTGCTGTGTAATAACGGCGGGCCAGCTGTAATGTTCATTTGATATTGCCTCAAGGGCCAAATTAAATTACACGGCGGGCCAGAGTTTGACACCCATGGTGTAGAAGAACACCTGCATTATGAGATCAATGCCTTGTCATGTATTCCTCCATATTTTGTCCAGCTGCATAAAGCATTGTTCTCACTCTCCTGTCAGGTTTTCCGGGCCCAGCCTCAAGCGCTCGCACTCAGGTTCTGAATCGCGAAGCAACAAGCCTCTGGAGCCTGTCATCAGTCAGATGATCGACAAACTCAAGCACATCAACCAGGTGAGCTGTGTGAAATTCATATAGGCTGTTAAGACATTGGATAGAGGTTGCAGGTCCCACAGGGGTCAGCAGAGGACAAGTGAACAAATGAGAATATAAATCAAAGACCGTCGTTGGCAAGAACCTGCAAAAACCATTTGGGTCTCATCTGCGCTCTCATGAGACTCGGCGGTATGGTCAGTGTTGGACACTTGCAGCGGTGCTGGAGATTGTTTTGACATTCAGAAATTATTTGTAACATCCACCGTGAGCCGCAGCTGTTTACAGGGCCGGAGCCCTATTTGTCAAACTGTCATCGCCATGGAAACACCTTTTGGTGCACGCCTGGCAGGAAGCAGAAAATGCTTGCACGTAGGCTAGAAGTCAGTAGGCAGATGTGCAGTATCTTGCACGGGGTCTGCTTCCCGGTGGTAGAATTTGTAGCTGCCGACGTGTTGAAGCCCCCCTAAACACACACACACACATTTGCTTCAAGTTTGTGTAAGTGTGTGTGTGCAGGCCTGACTTGTGAATCACAATATGCTTTAAACAACCTGAAAGATCCAGGGAGCAGCTTCCGACCCTCTCGGCTCCTCTGACAAGCAAGAGAAAATACAGAGGCTGGTGGTTTCCGACTGTAATTTTATTTTCTTTCTTTTTTTCTTTTCTTTTTTTTTAGCGGCATTACCTCATGCTTAGTCCTGCAGGACAGTCAGGCTTTAAACATCAGGGTTGGAAGTTTTCTTACTCCCTCTCTCCCACGCATGACTGACTCTATACTGTATTTGTCTTTCTGTTTTATGCCGAGTCAAAGGGTGACATTGGTGTATTTTTAACATAAGGCTAAGTTGGTGACATTTTTTTAATCATTATGAAAACAGTTTCTTTAACCCTGACCTTTTCAAGATGAATACCTTCTCTGTGTTAGTGTTGGTAAAATTTTTATTATAAAATATATCCTTATTTCACTACATTCTTATAAAGCACATATTGTTTACCACAACTCTGCATTCTATTTGTGGTGCTGGCTTCCAAAGGGGCCGGGGGGTGCATGATGTCATTGCCTCACTTGCACGTAATTGTATGGACGCTTTGTATAGCTTGGTTAGTAGAGTGTTCCAGGTTCGATCCCCCTTCCGCCATCCTGGTCACTGCCATTGTGTCCTTGGGTAAGACACTGTGCTCACCTGCTCTCAGTGCCACCCACACTGGTTTGAATGTTACTGAGATATTGGGTTTCACTATGTAAAAGGGACAGCGTGGCGCAGTGGGAGAGTGGCCGTGCGCAACTCGGGGGTCCCTGGTTCAATCACCACCTAGTACCAACCTCGTCACGTCCGTTGTGTCCTGAGCAAGACACTTCACCCTTGCTCCTGATGGGTGCTGGTTAGCGCCTTGCATGGCAGCTCCCTCCATCAGTGTGTGAATGGGTAAATGTGGAAGTAGTGTCAAAGCCTTGAAAGTAGAAAAGCGCTATACAAGTACAACCAATTTATCATTTATTTATAAAAGAACTTTGAGTCAAGACCTATATAAATATAATTCAATTCAATTCATATTTTACACAAATACAATTTTGTGGTCAGATGGTGGTGAAGGAAATATTTTTAAATATTTTTCCTGAATGCACATAATTTTTTTGTTTAAAACGTATGGAGCAAAATTAAGGTTAAAGGTTTTGTATTTGAAAAAATGAGAGCAAGAGAGAGAAAAAGAGAGACAGCGAGAGCGGGAGACAACACTAACTCTTCCTGCTTAATCTTCTTATGCCCTGGCAGACAAAGTGTGTTAGAAAGCAAAGTGTTGGCAGGACTAAGCAACATTTGTGGGCAGTCCCATTATGTGTTTATGAGCTAAATATATATTTGAGGTGGGCCAATTAGTGAATGAAAGGGAATATTTTATCACAGTCTCACAACACACTCTAATCTGTGTGTCAATTCCCCCCAAAAACGGGTTAACTCGCTGAAATATGAAGACAACATAACATACGTTTGTTCACCCATAAACCTGGATGCATATGCAAAAGTGCAATATATTTATCCGTACATTAATCTATTTACAGTGGGGCAAAAAAGTATTTAGTCAGCCACTGATTGTGCAAGTTCTCCCACTTAAAATGATGACAGAGGTCCGTCATTTTCATCATAGGTACACTTCAACTGTGAGAGACAGAATGTGGAAAAAAATCTAGGAATTCACATTGTAGTAATTTTAAAGAATTTATTTGTAAATTATGGTAGAAAATAAGTATTTGTTCAACCATTCAAAGCTCTCACTGATGGAAGGAGGTTTTGGCTCAAAATCTCACGATACATGGCCCCATTCATTCTTTCCTTAACACGGATCAATCGTCCTGTTCACTTAGCAGAAAAACAGCCCCAAAGCATGATGTTTCCACCCCCATGCTTCACAGTAGGTATGGTGTTCTTCTTCCTCCAAACACGACGAGTTGAGTTTATACCAAAATGGATACATGGATGATACAACAGAGGATTGGGAGATTGTCATGTGGTCAGATGAACCCAAAATAGAACATTATGTCCCTCACAGTTGAAGTGTACCTATGATGAAAATTACAGACCTCTGTCATCATTTTAAGTGGGAGAACTTTCACAATCGGTGGCTGACTAAATACTTTTTTGCCCCACTGTATTTATACCAGCACCTTATTGCTGTTTTCATCCTGCCCTACCATCAGCTAATGCAACACAATTTTGTTTTTATCTGTACAGTAAAGTTCAAATTTGAATGACAATAAAAAGGAAGTCTAAGTCTAATGAACTTGTGTGATGATTTAAACATGGGACTGCACATTAAAGTAATAATCCTTTCAAAACGTCCTGCTTTGTCAGGGACAGATATTTGTAAAAATATGATTTAAAGCAGAGCCGCCGCGGTCGACGCGAGCGCTATTTACCATGTGGATCATGTTTCATGATTGATGACGTTTGGCTTCTGCTGAAATGACAGAGCTCATTGTGTTGCAGACATTCAATCAGCACATGAGAGTTTGTGCATACATGTGGACATTGAAAGGTTTTCAAATAGATATTTACCTCCATTCTGCTTTCAACTCCAAGCCCCTGGTTTTCTTTTTGTGTTGAGTTGAAAATGTTGGAAGAACATCTGATGAGAGGCTGATTGCAGATTTCATGTGCAGGGAAATTTTGGATTTGGGATTTATGAGTCAGCTGTCAGGGGAAATATTTATACAGCAAATGATCGCTTTACAGGGGTGCGCAAAATAACAGATACGCCTTGCACAGTAATGCAGTCCAACCCAAAAGTCTAGCAGGAAATAACTTTCTAATGTCCCAACCACTGCTTTGTTAGTACAACCTCACATAGGCCTGGGCCGGGCCATACGGCCTAAAAATAAAATCTCCAATTTTTTCATTTATTTTTTTGTACAAAAATCTCAATTTAAGATTTTGTTCAGATTTTTTTCCCGAGTTTTTTAAAGACACCAATGAATACAAAAACAGAGAAAATTCAAAACAAGTTTTTCTTTTATCAGATCAAAGACTTGCAGATTAAAATGACACTGCATACACTGCATCTGACTCTTAGCAAAATTCCAATGTCTATAATGTTGTTCTTTTTAGGCAAGATATTAAATATGGAATCATTTTCAAGGAAAGAAATGATGAGCTTCCTCGTCATACACGTTACCTTGTGTAAATTGTTGCACCAGAGTAAGCTGCTTTTCATCGGGAGTTTGTCTGTTGTTGCAGGCTTGCTCACCTTCTAAAGAATTGCATTTCCTGCACTCGACTAGAAATTTCTGTTTCAGATGCTTGAAAAGTTTTGTTGTGTTGCTGCTTTTTTTAAACAAATTGTGCAGTGTGCAGTCATTTGTTCCATGCCTGATGCTGCAAAACCAAACTACTGACAACAGTTTTCCTTTCTTTGGAACAAATGTCTCCCTTTCGTTAGCGTCAGCATTAACCGTGTTTTGCAAGGTGTGTGAATCTCCGCTAAGGAAGTAAAGAGGAGGGCTTAAGTTGAAGAAGCTATGGAAGTTCCTGGGGCAAAAAGTCTGCTGGAGCAAGAGGAGAAAAAAATATATTTTTTTTACGTTTCAAATCGTATGCAACAAAAAAACTCGGATTTTATTGATAAAGTCAATAGCTCGCCAATGCCTAGCCTCACACTTGGATAATAAAACTAGTACAATGCATAAGTTTTCTAATGCAATAAATACATACAATGATTATGGAGGATTCACACAAGCCAGCTCTCCCCACACTCATTCAAACTAATACAAGCTATTTTCAGAAAAGGACTTTTATTGTACATAGTAATTGGAATTTGTTATATTTTGTACATATTATATAATTATATAATAATATATTAAATCAGTATATATTGTATACTGCATAATGTATATAATATGAAAATATTACATATGTTATATTTTATATTGCTACTATTGTACATTTTAGCGATATAAAGTATAACATATGTACATGTTGGTACATATTTGTTGTATGTACGTCTATGGCACATTTTGGGCAGCACGGTGGAACAGGGGTTAGTTAGTGCATGTGCCTCACAATACGAAGGTCCTGAGTTCAATCCCAGGCTCAGGATGTTTCTGTGTGGAGTTTGCATGTTCTCCCTGTGGCTGCGTGGGTTCCCTGTGGGTACTCCGGCTACCTTCCACTTCCAAAGACATGCACCTGGGGATAGGTTGATTGGCAACACTAAATTGGCCCTAGTGTGTGAACGTAAGTGTGAATGTTGTCTGTCTATCTGTGTTGGCCCTGCGATGAGGTGGCGACTTGTCCAGGGTGTACACTGCCTACCGCCCGAATGCAGCAGAGATAGGCTCCAGCACCCCCCACGACCCCGAAAGGGACCAGCGGTAGAACATGGATGGATGGATTACAGTGACAGTTGTTATGCATTTGTCTTTTCAGCATATACCAAGTGCGGGACTAATAGACTAAACAACTCCTTTGTCCCGCACATTTTAGTCTACTTTATACATTTTGTTTTCTCCCTCTTTTTGTGCCCTTGTGTGCATTATCCTTTCCATCCTTTTCCTTTCCATCCTTTGTAACTGAGCTACTGTGTGGAACAATTTCCCTTGTGGATCATTAAAGTGTGTCTAAGTCTATTTTAAACCTTAAAGATGCTTTATAATCCTACAACATGTTTATTGACCATATAGGTTTTTTTTCTGCTCTAAGTCAGCTTTTTGTAAACATCCTGGAGAAAGTGGCCTTGTTTAGTTAAAAGCACTTTTACAAGGTCTCAGCCTTCCCCGCCCTTTGGTGTTGGATGGTGCGGGGCTCGCATTAAATGGACTAAATAAGACTGTGATATGAGCAGGGAGACCACAGCTCACACATAATTACTTTCATCTGCCCCAGATTACGCAGTGTGTATGAGGAGCTGCCAACAACACAGATAGCATGTGTAAACGTCCCTGGAATTGGACCAGAGGAGCGCCATCCTGACTCTACATAGCACTGCTTCAGTCTCGTGATCTCAGACGCTGCCTTAATTGTGTGCAGAGCTGCACGC
Source organism: Nerophis ophidion (assembly GCF_033978795.1). Classification (NCBI taxonomy): domain Eukaryota; kingdom Metazoa; phylum Chordata; class Actinopteri; order Syngnathiformes; family Syngnathidae; genus Nerophis; species Nerophis ophidion. The sequence continues at coordinate 61,285,750 of NC_084615.1, read as the reverse complement.
CCAAGAATGTGGGCTTCACAGCCAAGATATGGGGCACACAAATTATTCTCTTGTTTTCCAACAAAATTGGGGAAAACAAAAAAAGTTAATCATTGGCTCCTTCAGCTGGCCCACTGTCTAGTAGCGACCCAATCAGAGATTAAGACACGTGTCAAACTCAAGGCTCGGGGGCCAGTTCTGGCCCGCCACATTATTTTATATAACCCTCTATATCATTTTATATGGCCCGCGAAAGCCTTTAAAAAATTGGTTTAAAACATTTTTTTTTTTTTACTGAATGCATTCGTTTTTTTTTAATTTTGACAAAAAAAAAAGTATGTTATATTTTAATATTATCTGATCATTCCAATTATATTGTTATATACTGTATTGCAAAACTATTTTTGTGAGATAAAAACAAATAGTTTATTTTACTAAATGCATTCGTTTTTCAGTTTTGACAGAAAAAAATGCATATTTTCAATTGTAATATCTGATCATTGCAATTATATTCTATACTGTATTACAAAACTCTTTTTGTGAGATAAAAACAAATAGTTAAATATCTGCCTGTCACCTTTATGATTTTAAAGCATGTTATACATAAAATACATCTAATAACAAATGCATATGCATTTCGATTAATTATGATTAATCAAAGGTTATTACCCGCATGCATAAAGTAAATCCATTTTAAAAAATCGGCCCTCTGAAATCCGCCATTACTGCGATGTGGCCCTCAATGAAAATTAGTTTGACACCCTTGGACTAAGACTATGTTTTAGTCGACCCTGTTTAACAAGTTCTGGTCCACGGCGTTCTTTTTAAGACTCTTACAGTCAACTTCAACATTCTGTAAATTTTGTCAACATTATATTTAAGATGCAAAGGGCCCATTTTTGTGAAAAAACACATTATCTTCATAGTTACCGCACGTGTCTTAGCAAAAGCAGAATTTACATCTGTTACATTACTTTTTTAAATAGTCAGTTACCGGAAGATTTGCACATATACGCGTTGTGGCGATTGGAGAGAGAGAATGATGTCAGTGGAATCACAATTTACGAATTTAAATTGTTCTTTACCAGGATTCGTATACAGAAAAGTTACAATTTTGAAACAAAACCCTCCATAAGAAACAATGTTAACATGAATAATGGGTTTCACACTTGGCAAAAGTCCATATTTTAGTAAAATGTTGTAGACTGTGAACACAATATAAAGCGCTGTACAGTATTGTATATAAAACAATTATAAGAAGGGGGCGATGGATCAACTTTCTATTTAATAACCAAGCTGAAGAAACAACAAGAGGCTGAACTGTCCCTCTTCCTATGCATCTGCCACACACATTGTCACTAGCCTTGTTTTGCACTCACAGTTTGAAATGAGAAAACTCCTCAACTTTAACAGCCTTTAAACTTCAAACTCCTCAACTTTAAGGCTACAAAGATTAGGAATAAAAAAATAAAATCCCCCTTACCACTTTAGGGGACAGTGTCGACAATGCTGTGGATACTTCTTGAATTTTAAAAACCACTTGCTTGTCCATTACTTTTTTTTGGACTCATGTTGAGCTAACAAAACTAGAAAATGCTGTAAAAAGGCTAAAAACCCCCAATTAAAAACAATTAGCATAGACCCTGACCATAGCAGTGTTTGGCTGCCCCCGCACACAGCTGGTGGATGAAACGTTCATACACAAAGCATATTTCTATTTGGTCTTCGGTTCGTTGATCAAAAGTTTGTATAATTAGGGGTTCATAAATCAAGGTTCCACTAATATTACTGCTGATTGATTACTGGCTAAGAAGACTTGTCATTTCTGTAATATTGTAACACGTAGGGCTACTTGGTTAGAAATGACTAACCCAGTTGGTATGCCGTAGCTCTGGACGCTGCTGTATTAGGGTGCCTTAACACTTGTCAATTTTGGTCCATTTAAACCAAAAACATTTGAATCCAAACCCAGAATATACGGCCAAATGTGACTGTATATTCACAAATATACATACACACATAATCGTGAACAGGCGATGGCTGAGTGGAAATAATGTTGACAATCTTCGAAAAATATCGATCTACATTCCTATCCTCACCAATGGTCATGAGGTTTGGATTATGACCGAAAGGACGAGATCGCGGGTGAAAACGGCCTAAATGAGTTTTCTCCGTCGGGTGGCAAGGCTCTCGCTTGGAGATACGGTGAGAAGCGTTGTCATTTGAAAGAAACTCGGGGGGAAAAGCCGCTACTCCTCCACATCGAGAGGAGCCAGATGAGGTGGTTAAGGCATCTGGTCAGGATGCGCCCCGGATGCCTCCCTGGGGAGGTGTTTAGGGCACGTCCGACCTCTAGAAGGCCACAGGGATGACCCAGGACATGTTGGGGAACCTATACCCATATCTGGCTTGGGAACGCCTGGGGATCCTCCAGGAGGAACTGGATGAAATGGCTGGAACTCTGGGCTTCACTTCTTAGGCTGCTTCCCCCGCAACCCAACCTGGGATAAGCGGAAGAAGATGTTTGGATGGATGGATCCGAAAATAGGAGTTCAATTTAAGCCCATGATCACTTACTTCATATGCATGATGCATTTTTTTGGTGTAAACATTAACCAGAATGCACAAAGTGAAGTGAAGTGAAGTGAATTATATTTGTATAGCGCTTTTCTCTAGTGACTCAAAGCGCTTTACATAGTGAAACCCAATTTCTAAGTTACATTTAAACCAGTGTGGGTGGCACTGGGAGCAGGTGGGTAAAGTGCCTTGCCCAAGGACACAACGGCAGTGACGAGAATGGCGGAAGCGGGAATCGAACCTGCAACCCCCAAGTTGCTGACACGGCCACTCTACCAACCGAGCTATGCCGCCCCAAAGGTCATTACCGCAAATGGCGCACGACTAAACTTGAGGTGCACCATCAAGCATTTAGTGATGGTTTAATAACTTATAAACGCATGCTTACCTTAGCTAAAGCTAATTATTACTCAAATCTCATCCACCGTAATAAAAACGATCCTAAATTTTTGTTTAGTACGGTAGCATCGCTTACCCAACAAGGGACTCCTTCCAGTAGCTCCACCCACTCAGCTGATGACTTTATGCAATTCTTTAGTAAGAAAATTGAAGTCATTAGAAAGGAGATTAAAGACAATGCGTCCCAGCTACAACGGGGTTCTATTAACACTGACACGATTGTATATACGGCGGATACTGCCCTCCAAAATAGTTTCTCTCGTTTTGAGGAAATAACATTAGAGGAATTGTTACAACGTGTAAATGGAATAAAACAAACAACATGTTTACTTGACCCTCTTCCTGGGAAACTGATCAAGGAGCTCTTTGTATTATTAGGTCCATCAGTGCTAAATATTATAAACTTATCACTTTCCTCGGGCACTGTTCCCCTAGCATTCAAAAAAGCGGTTATTCATCCTCTTCTTAAAAGACCTAACCTCGATCCTGACCTCATGGTAAACTACCGACCGGTGTCTCACCTTCCCTTTATTTCAAAAATCCTCGAAAAAATTGTTGCGGAGCAGTTAAATGAACACTTAGCGTCTAACAATCTATGTGAAACCTTTCAATCCGGTTTCAGGGCAAATCACTCGACGGAGACAGCCCTCGCAAAAATGACTAATGATCTATTGCTAACGATGGATTCTGATGCGTCATCTATGTTGCTGCTCCTCGATCTTAGCGCTGCTTTCGATACCGTCGATCATAATATTTTATTAGAACGTATCAAAACACGAATTGGTATGTCAGACTTAGCCCTGTCTTGGTTTAACTCTTATCTTACTGATAGGATGCAGTGTGTCTCCCATAACAATGTGACCTCGGACTACGTTAAGGTAACGTGTGGAGTTCCCCAGGGTTCGGTCCTTGGCCCTGCACTCTTCAGCATCTACATGCTGCCGCTAGGTGACATCATACGCAAATACGGTGTTAGCTTTCACTGTTATGCTGATGACACCCAACTCTACATGCCCCTAAAGCTGACCAACACGCCGGATTGTAGTCAGCTGGAGGCGTGTCTTAATGAAATTAAACAATGGATGTCCGCTAACTTTTTGCAACTCAATGCCAAAAAAACGGAAATGCTGATTATCGGTCCTGCTAGACACCGAACTCTATTTAATAATACAACTCTAACATTTGACAACCAAACAATTAAACAAGGCGACACGGTAAAGAATCTGGGTATTATCTTCGACCCAACTCTCTCCTTTGAGGCACACATTAAAAGCGTTACTAAAACGGCCTTCTTTCATCTCCGTAATATCGCTAAAATTCGCTCCATTCTGTCCACTAAGGACGCTGAGATCATTATCCATGCGTTTGTTACGTCTCGCCTCGACTACTGTAACGTATTATTTTCGGGTCTCCCCATGTCTAGCATTAAAAGATTACAGTTGGTACAAAATGCGGCTGCTAGACTTTTGACAAGAACAAGAAAGTTTGATCACATTACGCCTGTACTGGCTCACCTGCACTGGCTTCCTGTGCACTTAAGATGTGACTTTAAGGTTTTACTACTTACGTATAAAATACTACACGGTCTAGCTCCATCCTATCTTGCCGATTGTATTGTACCATATGTCCCGGCAAGAAATCTGCGTTCAAAGGATTCCGGCTTGTTAGTGATTCCCAAAGCCCAAAAAAAGTCTGCGGGCTATAGAGCGTTTTCCGTTCGGGCTCCAGTACTCTGGAATGCCCTCCCGGTAACAGTTCGAGATGCCACCTCAGTAGAAGCATTTAAGTCTCACCTTAAAACTCATTTGTATACTGTAGCCTTTAAATAGACTCCCTTTTTAGACCAGTTGATCTGCTGTTTCTTTTCTTTTTCTTCTATGTCCCACTCTCCCCTGTGGAGGGGGTCCGGTCCGATCCGGTGGCCATGTACTGCTTGCCTGTGTATCGGCTGGGGACATCTCTGCGCTGCTGATCCGCCTCGACATCTCTGCGCTGCTGATCCGCCTCCGCTTGGGATGGTTTCCTGCTGGCTCCGCTGTGAACGGGACTCTCGCTGCTGAGTTGGACCCGCTTTGGACTGGACTCTCGCGACTGTGTTGGATCCATTGTGGATTGAACTTTCACAGTATCATGTTAGACCCGCTCGACATCCATTGCTTTCCTCCTCTCTAAGGTTCTCATAATCATTATTGTCACAGACGTCCCACTGGATCATTATTGTCACCGATGTCCCACTGGGTGTGAGTTTTCCTTGCCCTTATGTGGGCCTACCGAGGATGTCGTGGTGGTTTGTGCAGCCCTTTGAGACACTAGTGATTTAGGGCTATATAAGTAAACATTGATTGATGATTGATTGATATCTTTTTGCCTTTTACTAGTTTAAAATTCTAAACGCCCCCACCCCCAGTGTCCACTTTGCTGCAGTGGTCTTATTTTATTTGTTTGCCTTTAGTCTCCTATTCAATAAAAAACAAAGTTTGCCATATAGCCAGTATGCTAGAAACGACTGAAAATGCTGCAATATTCTTGCCAGACAAGAAGCTGGTGAAGGCTTGTCCTGCTATGTCTGGGTTTAGAATTTAAGTTAAGTTAAGTTAAAGTACCAATGATATTCTCACACACATTCGGTGTGGTGAAATTTGTCCTGCATTTGACCCATCCCCTTGTTCAACCCCTGGAAGGTGAGGGGAGCAGTGGGCAGCAGCGGTGCCGCGCCAGGGAATCATTTATGGTGATTTAACCCCCAATTCCAACCCTTGATGTTGAGTGCCAAGCAGGGAGGTAATGGGTACAATTTTTATAGTCTTTTGCATGAACTCACAACCTACCGATCACAGGGGGGACACGCTGACCACTAGGCCACTGAGTAGGTTTGACATATGTAAATCATTTGAATTGTATGCTTTGTATGTTTTATTGAACAAACTTTACAACACTTCTTGAGGTTGTTGTTTTGGTTGTGCACACTGAGCACTTAAAGGCCTACTGAAATGAGATTTTCTGATTCAAACGGGGATAGCAGGTCCATTCTATGTGTCATACTTGATCATTTCGCGATATTGCCATATTTTTGCTGATAGGATTTAGTAGAGAACATCCACGATAAAGTTCGCAACTTTTGGTCGCTAATAGAAAAGCCTTGCCTTTACCGGAAGTCGCAGACAAAACGTCACCCGTTAGGGCCTCCTCACATATTCACATTGTTTTTAATGGGAGCCTCCAACAAAAAGAGCCATTCGGACCGAGAAAACGACAATTTGCCCATTAATTTGAGCGAGGATGAAAAATTTGCGTTTGAGGATATTGATAGCAAGGACTAGAAAAAAAAAAAAATCAAGTTTAAAAAAAAAAAAAAAAAAAAAAGGCTATTGCATTGGGACGGATTCAGATGTTTTTGGACACATTTACTGGTATAATTCTGGGAAATCCCTTATCTTTCTATTGTGTTGCTAGTGTTTTAGTGAGTTTAATAGTACCTGATAGTTGGAGAAGTGTGTGTCCACGGGTGTCTTGAGGCCAGTGTCTGAGGGATGTCGAGGGCAGCTGCATGGACGGCACAAGCACAGCTGATCTCCGGTAAGTGCCGACTTTTTACCACAATTTTCTCACCAAAAACTGCTGGATGACATTTGGTCGGGATCCATGTTCGCTTCACCGCTCTGATCCATAGGAAAGCTTCACCTCTGGGAATTTTAAACAAGGAATCACCGTGTGTTTGTGTGGCTAAAGGTTAAGGCTTCCCAACTCCATCTTTCTACATTGACTTCTTCATTATTAATTGAACAATTTGCAAAAGATTCAGCAACACAGATGTCCAAAATACTGTGTAATTATGCGGTTAAAGCAGACGACTTTTAGCTGTGTGAGTGCGTAGCGATTAATATTTCCTTACAGTCCGTGACCTCACACGTACACGTCATCATTCCGCGACGTTTTCAACGTGAAACGCCAGGGAAATTTAAAATTGCAATTTAGTACACTAAAAAGGCCGTATTGGCATGTGTTGCAATGTTAATATATCATCATTGATATAGAAACTATCAGACGGCGTGGTCAGTAGTAGTGGGTTTCAGTAGGCCTTTAAAACACAGATCATCCCTTTTAAGCGTTTTGGACCCCTTGTGAGACCTATCAGACTCCCGCATGAAATAGTCAAGTGAACACCTAGTTATATTGTCATTTCAAAAAAGTATGAGACTCTACTTGCACTTTTTTCAAGTGTAAGTCTTCTTGTTTTCTCGCTCCTTTCCTAAGTGCAGTGTGACACGGCCCTGCAAAATGCGGCGACGCAGCGGAAATGGGTCATTTCTCACATTGTCAGCATTGATTCAAGTATCAACAGTCAAGAGGCTGTCTGGAAGGGGGGACCCAAAAGAAAACAGGGACAGAAGAAAATAATCTCGTATCCGTTTTCTCACGCCTAACACAGCTGATATCAAGGCCGAGCCGCATCCAAAGTTTAGCCCGATTAAGAGAAGTGACTTTATTTTTCTGATATTTTTGTGCGAGCTTCCACATCCTTGCTGTGTCAGGGATTGTCTGTGAGCGCGGACATGGTCAAGTATATCTGAACGCAGCACATCTACTCCATTGTGCAGATGCCATCGCATTAGACTTGCTGCCTGCGCCTGCTTTGTAGAGGTTCCATCGTGAGACCTGGCCCATAGACAGCTACTGTGTTTCAGACCAGTGCCTTAGATGAGAACATATTTTGATGATGTGTTCTTGTCCGGCAGTGATGAGCTTATTTTGCTCCACATCTGTTGAACTTCCCAGAGTATCATGTTTCTGCTCTCAACAACTAATCTCACAGGAGATGGTTCAGCTAGTGGCGAAATAGAGCAATTATGTGATTGGTCTTTGATTACAGAGTGTTCCCCTCTCATTTGTCGGATGAATTTGCAATTTAGAGGGTCAGACCTCCTGGGACTTCTTCTGACAAGCTATACTTGGCAATGTGACACTTTGTTGGAGAGATACATGGGCAACACAATGAGTAAAATAGTAGGATAGCTCGGCAACTTTAAATTGCTCTCTCATTAGCATCTTGGATTTATGTGTACACTTTTTTTTTTTAAAGTTGGAACCTCCTTTATCTTTCCATAGCTCCAGCTGTGCTGACTTGTGTGTGACAGACTCCAGCTATGTCGCCCTTCCCTCCTCCACCCCCGCCGCCCCGTCCTTCCCTCTAAAGCCCTCTAGATCCCCTCCTCTCCTTCCAGCTTCCCAGCCTAATTGAAGCCAGAACCTGGGAAAATCCTGCAGGTACAACAGGAATCCAGGGTGGAAAATAAACCAGATCCTGAGTGCCAAAAATTCCATCACACAGTCTCACTTCCTCAGAGGCACCCGGCTGGTGTGTGCGTGACACCTTGTGCATGCTGTTGTGGAACACACACACACACACACTTACATACACATGCACACAGGATGGATTCATACTCGGCACTTTGTTTTTAGTCGTGTAATTTCAGCAGCTCACTCATAAAGTAGGCAAGGACAACACTGCTAATGTAGATATCAAACGGATTATAATTGTCAATACTAAAACCAGTTTTTGACATTTTTTTTAGCTCATTTAACAATTTTGTGATTTTACCTTAAAGGGGTCATACTGTGATTTTTTTATTTCTGTATTGAAAACACTTCCTTGTGGTCTACAACAGTGTTTTTCAACCACTGTGCCGCGGCACACTAGTGTGCCGTGAGATGCAGTCCGGTGCGCTGTAAGAGATTATTTAGTTTCACCTTTTTGGGTTAAAAATATCGTTTGCAAAGCATTGATTATAGTCTGCAAATGATGTGTTGTTGTTGAGTGTCGGTGCTGTCTAGAGCGGGAGGCAGTGTGAAGGTAAAAAGGTGTCTAATGCTTAAGCCAAAAATAAACAGAAGGTGAGTGCCCCTAAGAAAAGATATTGAAGCTTAGGGAAGGCTATGCAGAACGAAACTAAAACTGAACTGGCTACAGTGTAAACAAAAACAGAATGCTGGACGACAGCAAAGACTTACTGTGAAGCAAAGACAATGTACGTCCGAACATGACATGACAATCAACAATGTCCCCACAAAGAAGGATGAAAACAACTGAAATATTCTTGATTGCTAAAACAAAGTAGATGCGGGAAATATCTCTTAAAGGAAGACATGAAACAGCTACAGTGAAATACCAACAAAAAAAGAGAAAAAGCCACCAAAACAAGAGTGCAAGACAAGAAGTAAAACACTACACACAGGAAAACAGCAAAAAAGTGGAAATAAGTAATGATGTGATGTGACAGGTGGTGACAGTACACCTACTTTGAGACAAGAGCTATAGGGATGCATGCTTGCTTATGCTCTAAGGCAGGGGTGGGCATTACGTCGATCGCGATCGACTGGTCGATCTCGGAGGGTGTGTCAGTCGATATCAAGCCAGGCATTAAAAAATATACATAAAAATGAGCAGTCATCAATCATACCAAAACTTCACTTTCGTCAGTTGTTTGACATTCTCGGCACCCGAGGATCTTGTGAGATGACGCTGGCTGCTGCGAGCTCATATTTAAGAAAAAAACCACTAACAGGGCGGACGCAGAGAAACACATTTTATTTCTAGGGACTCCGTACCTACTGTCAAAACTCTAAAGACCGACTGCACAGTTCCTGTCTTCACCATAAAAGACCTGTTTCATCCTGCCTGTGCTAACAAAATAAGAGTCTCAGAAAGCTAGCGTGCACAAGCTAGCAAGCTACGGAGTTTGATGCCAATGTATTTCTCCCCCGCCCTCAGCGACCGCTTTCTCACTTGCTTGCCCACCCGCACAGTCACTGACGTCACTCACCTGCTGCCAGACATTAGAGGGCCACACACATATGCTACTCTCATAACAAAGTGTTTAAAAACGAGTATGCAAGTTCTACAAATGAGATGCCAAATCCAACCACTTTCATGTGGTATTGGACAGAAAGGAGGACTTTTTTTTTCCTCCATTTGAAAATGCGGACGTTATCAGCACCACTGTCTAATTCCAATCAATGCAAGTCATCAGAATCAAATACACCAACTTATATTCTTGTCTTTATGAAATAAAGGAATCTATGTGTGTTAAACATGCTTGTATTATCATTAAACACCATTAACTTGTTAACAAAAATGTCTCTTTCATAAATAAATAAATATAAATAGGAATGAGGTAGATCTCCTCGACTTGGTCAATTGAAAAGTAGCTCACCTGCAGAAGAAGTGTGAGCGCCCCTGCTCTAAGGTCATATCCAACAATTGCGACAACCACATTTTACTGTTAAGTGAGTTTCAATTTAAAATAATTTCTGCTGGTGGTGTGCCTCCGCATTTTTTCAACGCAAAAAATGTGCCTCGGTTCAAAAAAGGTTGAAAAACACTGGTCTACAAAACATGTAATGGTGGTGCTTTAGTCCAAATTTTGCATATATGTTGTTTTACAGACCATCTTAAAGCCGTCTTATATTTGTGCCTTAGCCCTCCTCCAGGCCAAGTCCCCTTCGACCGTGTCTCCACCCCTTCTGCCATGTCGTATAGTAGGAAGGGAATTCATATGGCCACAGTCATCACGATTTATCTGACACATGAAACGTGACAAATCGGTGGGGCGGGCGCGCTCTCTGCTCTAGCCGCCGGACGACAGTAGATTGTTGAAAAGACACACATAGTGGCGACGGTGGACCCATCTCACCCCGTACATAAACTTTTTGAACTGCTCCCCTCAAGCATTGAAGCAAGAGATACAGGACAATACAATGCCTGACAAACCGGTTCAAGAACACTTTCTACCCGAGAGCAATAGTGTCGCTGAACACAAGGCATAAAACAAATGACTGTGCATGTGAGCTGTGTGCTCGGTATTTTCTGTTTTTTTATGTATTATTTGTATCTATTTAACTCAGTACCATATTCTTATGTTTTTTGTGTCTTGACTATGCACTAAATGAGTTTGCTTGCAATTTTGTTGTACAATGACAAAGATCTTTTATTCTAAAATCTTAAAATGTGTTTTGTGGCAATTTCAACCTGGACCGCAGGATCAGTTGGTATGTAGAATGACACTTTCCATCATTTTCAGCAGACTGCATTGTAAAATGATTGAACTCTCACTTTCCTCTCACACCATGTATGGGACCATATGTGTGACGGGACAGCGGGAGAAGAAGACGGCAGGAAGACGTATTTTTTGACAACTTGGAATGTATGTGTGGTGTGTAATTAAACCAAAGAGATGAAATGTAACTAAGTCTGAGACTTATCTGAGCGTGGAGATCAGAGGGTGTTGAGGGTGTGTGTTGATCCAGGCAGATGTTCCAATTTGGGCAAGGCAGGCCCGAGTGTCGGAGGACAGGCAGATGATCAAGGGTAGGAGCGCGGCGTCGTGGTCGGTAGGCAGGCATAATGTCGATGTCCAGGGAGGCAAGGGAAAATCCACGGGGGGGTTTCAGGATGACGAGAACTATTCATTACTGGCTTTACCTGAGACACGTGGAACACCGGATGAGGTCTCATGGAACGAGGGAGGTCCAGGCAAACTGAGGCAGGATTGACCCTGAATTTGACCGTATAAGGTCCAATGAAATGTGGTGCTAGCTTCTGAGAAGATATCGGGAGCTGGAAGTCCTTAGCCCGTAGCAGCACCTGCTGTCCGGGGTGATAGTTGAGAGCCGGCATGCGCTGCCAGTTGGCGTTACGACGCATCTTCTCAGATGCCTTCAATAAGGCAGCGCGGGCAGACCTCCACACCTTGCGGCATCTTTTCAGGTGGGCTCGGGTGGAAGGGACTGCCACTTCGACCTCCTGGGAGGGAAATAAAGGAGGTTGAAAACCTTGCCAGCATTCAAAAGGGGATATACCAGTAGCCGCGCAGGACATGGAATTAAAGGAGTACTACACCCATGGGATGAACTTGCACCAGGAGTTGGGGTTTTGAGCAGCCATACAGCACAGCATGGTCTCCACCCCCTGGTTGGCCCTTTCCGCTTGTCCATTACTCTGGGGGTGGTAGCCAGAAGTCAGGCTGATCGTGGCTCCGATCCCCTTGCAGAAGGCTTGCCAGACCCGGGAAATGAATTGGGGGCCACGATCAGACACAATGTCGGTGGGAATCCCGTGAATTCTTACCACATGCTGGACCAGCAGTTCTGTGGTCTCGGCCGAAGATGGGAGCTTGGGCAAGGGTATGAAATGGGCTGCCTTGGAAAACCTGTCGATTACGGTGAGGATTGTGGTGTTACCTTTAGAGGGGGGAAGTCCAGTAATGAAGTCCAGAGCGATGTGGGACCAAGGTTGACTAGGGATGGGCAGAGGATGTAAGAGTCCAGCAGGAGGGCTGTGGTTTGCCCTGTTCCAGGCGCAGATGCAGCACGCGGCGATAAACTCGCGAGTGTCCGCCTCCATGGAAGGCCACCAGAAGCGGCGTTGAATGAATGCTAGAGATTTGTGGATTCCGGGATGACATGTAAACAGACTTGAATGTGCCCAATCAAGTACCTTGCTCCTTAAGGGTTGTGGGACGAAAAGTCTATTTGGGGGTCAGTTTCCAGGACCAGGGTCGGAGTGTAAGGCTGTCCTGACCAGGCCTTCGATTTCCCAAGTTACCATCCCGAGGATGCGGTTCGAGGGAAGGATGGTCTTCGCGGTTGGTCTAGTGGTAGGTTCCTCAGAGAAGATCCGTGAAAGAGCGTCAGCCTTGCTGTTGCAGGAAGACGATGATGTCGTTAGCTGTCAGCGTATTTATTGACAACTTGGATTGTATGTCAGAGTGTAAGTGAATCGACCAAAAAACTATGACCAGCATGCTTGCCTGCCATTAAGTCTCTTTGCGGAACGGATGTGAATGAGGTTGCGGTGGTCGGTCAGGACCAGGAACAGATGTTTGGCTCCCTCCAGCCAGTGTCTCCATTCAACCAAAGCTTTGTGGACGGCCAACAGTTCTCGGTTTCCTGCATCATAGTTCCCCTCGGCTAGGGTTAGTCGTCTGGGAAAAAACGCACAAGGGTGCAACACATTATTATCGTTAGACCTTTGGGACGAAACTGCCCCAATCCCGGAATCTGATGCATTTACTTCCATCGTAAATGGCTTGTCAGGGTCAGGGTGTACCAGGATGGGAGCGGAACTGAAGCTTCTCTTGAGGTTCAAGAATGCGCTGTCTGCCTCCTTGTTCCAGATCAAAGCTGTGTTGATGGAAGTTAGTGCGTGGAGGGGCGTGGCTACCTTGCTGAAGTCGAGTATGAAGCGACGATAGAAACCCGCAAAGCCTAGGAATTGCCTAAGCTCAGTACGAGTGGTGGGTTGGGGCCAATCCATCACTGCCTTGACCTTCTTGGGGTCGGCACGAATGTTACCCCTCTCGATGATCCGACCCAAAAAATTTACAGATGAAGAATGGAACTCGCACTTTTCTGCCTCGACGAAAAGACGATTTTTGAGGAGATGCTGGAGAACAAGGCGTACGTGCTGTTGATGGTCCTGCAGGTTGTGGGACAAAATCAAAATATCATCAAGATATACAACAACAAACTTCTCGAGCATATCTCTCAGCACATCGTTAACAAGAGCGTGGAAGACGGCTTGGGCGTTAGTCAGGCCGAAGGGCATGACCCGGTACTCAAAGTGGCCTAGGTGTGTGTTGAAGGCAGTCTTCCATTCGTCCCCCTTTCTAATCCGGACTAGATGGTATGCATTGCGGAGATCCAGCTTGTTGAAAATGGTAGCAGGGGCAAGGGGTTCGAAGGAGGAGCTCATGAGTGGTAGAGGATACCGGTTCTTAACCGTGATATGGTTGAGTTTGTGGTAGTCGATGCACAGACGCAGTGACCCATCCTTCTTGCTGACAAAGAAGAATCCAGCGGCTACCGGTGATTTGGAGGGGGTGATGATACCAGAAGTGAGTGATTCCGAGATGTAGTCAAACATGGCCTTTTTCTCAGGTATGGATAGGTTATACAGGCAGCTAGCGGGGAGTACTGCGTCGGGTATGAGATCAATGGAACAGTCTTATGGTCTGTGTGGGGGTGGTGATAGTGCCTGTGACTTACTAAATACTGCAACAAGGTCATGGTAGACAGCGGGAACCCAAGATAGGTCAGATGGGGAAGACTTGAGCTTGGGGTTCTCTGAGATGGGGGCTGCTGCTATGAGGCAGTTAGCATGGCATGCCGTGCTCCAGACTAGGATCCTCCCTGAGATCCAGGAAATCTGGGGGTCGTACTGGCGAAGCCAAAAACGGCCGAGGACAAGAGGAGCGACAGGGGCGCTGAGGACCAACAAGCTAATTTGCTCCGTGTGGTTGCCAGACAGGGTTAGTGTGAGCAGTGCTGTACGGTGGGTGATGGGTCCCAGGGGACGCCTGTCCAAGGCCTGAGCTGGTAAAGACTTGTCCAGAGGCAGAAGCTCAATCCCGGCTTGACAGGCGAAATCCCGGTCCATGAAACTCTCATCTGCTCCAGAGTCCAAATATGCTCCCACCTTCAGTCTCTTTGACTTCCAAGACAATGTTGCGGGGTAAAGAATGCCAGGGTCACTGCGGCTCTGGGAAAAGGTGGTGTGGCTCACAAGTAATCCCCTTACCTGTGAGCCTGGTCTTTTGGTCATGTGGGGCATGTAAGGATCATGTGAACCGCACAACCACAGTAGAGGTAGAGGCGCTGACGGAACCTCCTCTCCCGTTCCTCCGTGGCAAGTCGTGTCCTGCCCAACTGCATGGGTCCCACCCCGCTGGTTGGTGCGGGGAAAAACCCAGACTGGTCCACCAAGTGGGCGCCTTCATCCCGACCTCTGGTCGCGGTAAAGGAGTAAGAAGCGGTTCGGTTCTCCCACACCGGCCGTCTGGTTCTGACATGGCTAGAACGTACTGTGACGGGACAGCGGGACAAGAAGACTGCAGGAAGACGATGACGTCGTTAGCTGTCAGCGTATTTATTGACAAGTTGGAATATATGTGTGGTGTGTAATTAAACCAAAGAGATGAAATGTAACTAAGTCTGAGACTTATCTGAGCGTGGAGATCAGAGGGTGTTGAGGGTGCGTGTTGATCCAGGCAGATGTTCCAATTTGGGCAAGGCAGGCTCGAGCGTCGCAGGACAGGCGGATGATCAAGGGTAGGAGCACGGCGTCGTGGTCGGTAGGCAGGAGAGCTGGAGACGTGTGGGCTTACTTTACAGTGTACGTGAAGCTGCGTTCTGGCGTCAGGTCTCAGGTTGCGCTGGATTATGAAGGCTGATCACTCATCACGTACAGGTGGGTCGATTGCTGAGCGTTTGCAGCCGCGCTGAAGCACGCTCGCAGCAGAGAGAGAGTGCCTGTGGGCGTGGCCCGCGGCGCGCTCGTAAGGGCACGCAAAAAATTGGGAGAAGCAGCTGAAGTCTTACCCATAACAATATGAATCCCTTCCCTACTGTAGTTTTTAGCGCTTCCATATTGAGTCAACTGACAAATATATTATAAATATACGCTACTTTTTATTAGCAGTGACAACAGGATTTTGGCAAGCATGTGCATGTATGAGCCAGTCTGCCCCACAACAGGAAGATAGTGAGAAATAAATAACTTATTGACGACCACTTTATGCTACAACTGAATAGAAATGGTGGATTCGCTCAGAGCTCTTGGGATGAACCACTACCCAAGGAAATATCCACACACGTCACGAAGGCAACATACGTCACTAAAGTCGCAAATTCCAAACGGCTCATTTGGAGAAAGTTTGGAAGAAGGCAAGAGTCCAAATACACAAAAGAGGTAGGTCCCCTTTAATACAAATATTTTTAATCAACAAATCTATTTGTTTGCAAAAATATAATACTGTGCAACAATACAAACATAATAATATAATTCTTCAAGGATTCAAGGAACTATATTTTAATGCCATTAAAAATCAATTTATAACAAAATTGCAAAATAAAGCCAATTGTGTAAAATAAGTCCACAAAAGCAATTAAACTATTACAATACTATTACTATTCTAGATTGGCTCTCCAAGGCCCTCTTCTGTCCAATGACTCACTGTATTCCCTCAGTTTTTATACAATATATAAATTACTGCTGTCAAATTATTCATTTTTAAATCAGAATAATCACTGTTTTGAATATGTGTTAACCATGATTAATCACAGGCGATGACTTGCTTGAAAATATGTAATAAAATGTGTTTTCCAATATTTACACACAAATGCAATTTTATTGTTACAATGTCTGTCACACAAAAACACTTTTTAACATCCATCCATCCATCCATCCATTTACTACCGCTTATTCCCTTTGGAGTCGCGGGGGGCGCTGGTGCCTATATCAGCTAAAATCGGGCGGAAGGCGTCATACACCCTGGACAAGTCGCCACAAAGCCCACTTTTTAACATGTTTTACTCAAATGTTTTTTATTTGCTTAAAACTTGGTAACAATTTTATTCTAAGTCCCGCTGGGGTTTATTTTACATTGAAACTCTCCAGCGAGCACACCAGTTAGACTCCTCACTCATCTTTGCACTGACGTGTGCATTGACCTGATCACTGACCCGATAAGAACCTCGGCTGCCTTTCATGTAACAATCCGCGGTTAAGCTACAGGGGCATGTGTGGTCCCAAAAAAAATGACATGATTAATCTGCATAATATACCTCCTGAAGAAGACTGCAGATGACCGTCGGAACATGTCAGGTGAAGAATCCATCTAATATACCAAAAATATGGTCTGATTACCAGAAAATGTGGTAACACTTTAGTATGGGAACTTATAAACCATTAATTAGTTGGTTATTAACTAAGGGTTAGTGTTGGGGGTAGGGTTAGGGAAGACTCTTAGTTAATGGCTTACTGGTTGTATGATAAGGCCATGCAGAATAAGGCATTAATAAGTATCATCAATCAATCATCCATCCATCCATCCATTTTCTACCCCTTATTCCCTTTTGGGGTCGCGGGGGGCGCTGGCGCCTATCTCAGCTACAATCGGGCGAAAGGCGGGGTACACCCTGGACAAGTCGCCAGCTCATCGCAGGGCCAACACAGATAGACAGACAACATTCACTCTCACATACACACACTAGGGCCAATTTAGTGTTGCCAATCAACCTATCCCCAGGTGCATGTCTTTGGAAGTGGGAGGAAGCCGGAGTACCTGGAGAGAACCTACGCAGTCACGAGGAGAACATGCAAACTCCACACAGAAAGATCCCGAGCCTGGAATTGAACCCCAGACTACTCAAGACCTTCGTATTGTGAGGCAGATGCACTAACCCCTCTGCCACCGTGAAGCCCATCAATCAATCAATCAATGTTTATTTATGTAGCCCTAAATCACAATTGCCTCAAAGGGCTGCACAAGCCACAATGACATTCAGAGCCCACATAAAGGCAAGGAAAAACTCACAACCCAGTGGGACGTCGATGTGAATGACTGTGAGAAACCTTGGAGAGGACTGCAGATGTGGGGAGACTGGATGGAATGGACGTTGAGTGGGTCTAACATAGTTTTGTGAAAGTCCAGTCCACAGTGGATCTAATATAATAGTGAGAGTCCAGTCCATGGCGGGGCCAGCAGGAGACCATTTTGAGCGGAGACGGGTCAGCAGTGCAGAGATGTCCCCAACCGATGCACAGGCGTGCGGTCCACCCCTGGGTCCCGACTCTGGACAGCCAGCACTTCGTCCATGGCCACCCCCCCCCCTCCCTTCACCCCCACCCCCCCTGTCAAAGGGGGATCTATTTAAAGGCTTGAGTACACAAATGAGTTTTAAGATGGGACTTAAATGCTTAATTTTAAAACTTTTCAAACTTAAAAAATATATAGTAATAAGGCACTAATAAGTAATTTGTATTGGCTAAGAGTCAATATGTTACTAATTTGCATTTTATTAAGCAACTAATTAATGGTTCATATGTCCCCCATACTAAAGTGTTATGGAAAATTTGAAAGAGTATACATTAAATAATAAATAATTGTTTTAAACTTTACCTCATTATGTTTGACAGCTGTGATATTATATTCAAGAGTATTCGCAACACAACAAAAATCCCCATATTTGTGATAATTAACCAGAAAAGTGAAAAAACGTTATCATCAGGCTTGTATTAATGGTTATCAATACTTTATTAGGATTGTGCAGCCACCTCAAAAGCCACCTTTTAAATAGTCTTTAATAATGTGACCTCCACACTGCTTTGCATGTGTCTGCGTAACCGGTGGTCTTTTCCTCTGCGTTGTGTGTGTTTTTTGGAAGACGACCGACACCAAGGGTTTATCAGCTGCACTTTACTGATAATACAGAATACAATTGTCATCAAAAACTTTGTGCCATCGTCGAGCCCCGACACAAATAAAATAATGAACAAGAAATGAATTGAAGTTCTTAACAAGACAAAACATTTTTTGTCGTTGCATGGACGCCTACCTCTTCCGTTATCGTAGACAAAAAGGGCAGTACTTACACAGTAAAATAAAAACACACCTGATAATACAGAACACAATTGTCATCAAAAACTTTGTGCCATCGTCGAGCCCCTACACAAAATATAATAATGAACAAGAAACAAGCTGCACTCTTCAGCATCTACATGCTGCCGCTAGGTGACATCATACGCAAATACGGTGTTAGCTTTCACTGTTATGCTGATGACACCCAACTCTACATGCCCCTAAAGCTGACCAACACGCCGGACTGTAGTCAGCTGGAGGCGTGTCTTAATGAAATTAAACAATGGATGTCCGCTAACTTTTTGCATCTCAACGCCAAAAAAACGGAAATGCTGATTATCGGTCCTGCTAGACACCGAACTCTATTTAATAATACAACTCTAACATTTGACAACCAAACAATTAAACAAGGCGACACGGTAAAGAATCTGGGTGTTATCTTCGACCCAACTCTCTCCTTTGAGGCACACATTAAAAGCGTTACTAAAACGGCCTTCTTTCATCTCCGTAATATCGCTAAAATTCGCTCCATTCTGTCCACTAAAGACGTTGAGATCATTATCCATGCGTTTGTTACGTATCGCCTCGACTACTGTAACGTATTATTTTCGGGTCCCCCCATGTCTAGCATTAAAAGATTACAGTTGGTACAAAATGCGGCTGCTAGACTTTTGACAAGAACAAGAAAGTTTGATCACATTACGCCTGTACTGGCTCACCTGCACTGGCTTCCTGTGCACTTAAGATGTGACTTTAAGGTTTTACTACTTACGTATAAAATACTACACGGTCTAGCTCCATCCTATCTTGCCGATTGTATTGTACCATATGTCCCGGCAAGAAATCTGCGCTCAAAGGACTCCGGCTTATTAGTGATTCCCAAAGCCCAAGAAAAGTCTGCGGGCTATAGAGCTTTTTCATTTCGGGCTCCAGTACTCTGGAATGCCCTCCCGGTAACAGTTCGAGATGCCACCACAGTAGAAGCTTTTAAGTCTCACCTTAAAACTAATTTGTATACTCTAGCCTTTAAATAGACTCCCTTTTTAGACCAGTTGATCTGCCGTTTCTTTTCTTTTCTCCTATGTCCCACTCTCCCTTGTGGAGGGGGTCCGGTCCGATCCGGTGGCCATGTACTGCTTGCCTGTGTATCGGCTGGGGACATCTCTGCGCTGCTGATCCGCCTCCGCTTGGGATGGTTTCCTGCTGGCTCCGCTGTGAACGGGACTCTCGCTGCTGTGTTGGATCCGCTTTGGACTGGACTCTCACGACTGTGTTGGATCCATTATGGATTAAACTTTCCCAGTATTATGTTGGACCCGCTCGACATCCATTGCTTTCCTCCTCTCCAAGGTTCTCATAGTCATCATTGTCACCGACGTCCCACTGGGTCATCATTGTCACCGATGTCCCACTGGGTGTGAGTTTTCCTTGCCCTTGTGTGGGCCTACCGAGGATGTCGTAGTGGTTTGTGCAGCCCTTTGAGACACTAGTGATTTAGGGCTATATAAGCAAACATTGATTGATTGATTGAAATGAATTGAAGTTCTTAACAAGACAAAACATTTTCTGTCGTCGCATGGACGCCTACCTCTCCCGTTATCGTAGACAAAAAGGGAAGTTGGAGGGCGTGTCCAATGCATACAAAAAGACAGGTGTCACAGTAATTATTGCAGTAGGAGGGACAACGAGACAATATTTCCACATTGACAAAACATCAAACAATATTCAGGTATTTACATGTAACTTACATATTTTGTGTAATTATAACAGTAATAACACATTAGAAAATACATTATTTACAAGACATAATTGACCCTGTTACACGCATGTTATAATTAGAGGCAACATAAGGGTAACACTTTAGTATGGGGAACATATTCTAAGTAACAAAGACTTAATTTAGAGTTATTTGGTTAGGGTAAGGTTTATTATTGGTTGTATAATAAGGCCATGCAGAATAAGGCATTATTAAGTACTTAATAATGACTAAGAGTCAATATGTTACTAATTTGCATGTTAATAAGCAACTAATTAATGGTGAATATGTTCCCCATACTAAAGTGTTACCGAAATAAGCATGCGGTGGTCTTTCCTCCAGGGTGTGCGCGTACAATCAGACTAATAGACACCGCGGGTGTGAGACGGGGCCCGCTGTTTTGTAAACTTGCTAACCCAGCCATCATGCGCCTCTCGCCAAAGAGGCAGTCTTCTGTTTGATGTTCTATAGCCAGGGTTCGTCTAGCGTTATTTAATACACCCCCTCAGGGCTTTCGTCCTCTCGCCCTCCTCGATTTTATGTAGGTGAATTGCATTGGTAGGAGGAAGGGGGCTTGTTATCCTGCTATATTTGTAGGCCATGAGGGTTGTTTAAATGAAGTGTGACACCTGGTGTAAACCTCTGAGGAGCCGGGGGGGGGGCATGTTTGCCTTTCAGGCGGGCGGCTTCCAGCTTCATGCTAGGTTTAGGATTGGAGTTATGCTTCTTTTGACTTAAGGAATCTAACGAGCAGATAACCCCCAACTCCCCCCTCTCAGACGTCCCCACATCCACATCTCCCCTGCTGGCTGGGAGGTCAGACAGAGCATGTGAGGGCTCTTTTCCTCCCAATTAGTCCGCCTGCTAATGAGGCCCAACCATCCCTTCTTGCACTGCCACCCATTCCTCCTTTTACCTCCACCCCTCCAAAGCCCGGGGGCTTCAAGTCAGGGTCGCCTCTCTGCGTGCCCACTCCCACACCACACCACACCACAGCCACGCCGTTGCGCTGGGTGTAATTACGACACGGCTCGGGTTATAAAAGTCAGGCGCCTACCTTCTTTCTGGCTTTTGGTTATTTCAGTCCAATAATATTTGTTTGGTAACACTTTAGTATGGGGAATACATATTCACTATTAATTAGTTGCTTATTATTAAAATGCTAATTAGTAACATATTAGTCATTATTAAGTACTTTTTAATGCCTTATTCTATTATACAACCAGTAAGCTATTAACTAAAAAGTATTCCCCCAATTACCTCAGAATTATTGCTTATTAGTAACTAGGGCTGCGAATCTTTGGATGTCCAACGATTCGATTCAATATCGATTCTTGGGTCACGATTCGATAATATATCGATTTCTTTCAATTCGATTCTATTCTCGATTCAAAAACGATATTTTTCCGATTCAAAAAGATTCTGTATTCATTCAATTCATATGATTTCAGCAGGATCTACCCCAGTCTGCTGACATGCAAGCAGAGTAGTAGATTTTTGTAAAAAGCTTTTATAATTGTAAAGGACAATGTTTTATCAACTGATTGCAATAATGTAAATTTGTTTTCACTATTAAACAAACCAAAAATATGACTTATTTTATCTTTGGGAAAACATTGGACACAGTGTGTTGTCAAGCTTATGAGATGCGATGCAAGTGTAAGCCACTGTGACACTATGGTTCTTTTTAAAAAAATTTTTTTATAAATGTCTAATGATAATGTCAATGAGGGATTTTTAATCACTGCGATGCTGAAATTATGACTAATATTGATACCGTTTTTGAAAATCATTTTTGTTTCACTACTTCTGGTTTGTTCTGTGTCGTGTTTGTGTCTCCTCAATTGCTCTGTTTATTGCAGTTCCGAGTGTTGCTGGGTCAGGTTTGGTTTTGTAATTGGATTGCATTGTATTGGTATTGCTGTGTAATGGTTTGTTGGATTGATAAAAAATAAATAAAAAAATTAAAAAAATGAAATAAAAAATAAAGAAAATCGATTTTTTTTAAATGAGAATCGATTCTGAATCGCACAACGTATTCGAATCGATTTTCCCCCACACCCCTAATATATATATATATATATATATATATATATATATATATATATATATATATATATATATATATATATATATATATGAAATTATAACTAATATTAATACTGTTGTTGATCATATTCATTTTTGTTTCACTACTTTTGGTTTGTTCTGTGTCATGTTTGTGTCTCCTCTCAATTGCTCTGTTTATTGCAGTGTTTCTGGGTCAGGTTTGGTTTTGGAATTGGATTGCATTGTTTTGGTATTGCTGTGTAGTGGTTTGTTGGATTGATTAAAAAAATATATATATGTTAAAAAAAAATCGATTTTTTAAAAATGAGAATCGATTCTGAATCGCACAATGTATTCGAACCGATTTTCTCCCACACCCCTAATAGTAACCCTAACACAACCCTAACCCTTATATGTCCAAATAACTCTAAATGACGTCTTTGTTACTTTAATAAGCAAGTAATTACTGGTGAATATGTTCCCCATACTAAAGAGTTACCATTTGTTCTTTTCTTAATTAGTTGTTTTTTTTTTTCGGTTTTTTTTGTCCTGTCCAGCTTCTCAGGCAAATCATATAGTTGATGTAAATGCCCATATCGGCTGTTCAGATTTACTTTACAAAAGAGAAGTGTAAGATACTTCTCTTGTTGTCTTATTTGAATGTGACTTTATTAAATGTATTTATATTATCATTTGGTGCAGCCGGGCCGGAGCAGGAGGGGATAGAAAGAGAAAAAAAGGAAGACAGAGGGGGAAATTGTGGGGATAAGACGGGGATTAGACAGAGAGACAAAAACAACAACAGCAAATACAACAATAACAACAACAACAATAGAACAACACCAGCACATACATAATATGTACAAATATGATCGTAAAAGTGATAGCAAATAAGCAGTTAGTGAAATAAATAATATAGTAATGACAATGAGCATTATTACACTAAAACTGGAGCAATACAAATACCAATAGAAAAAGCGCTATTAATCATGAACTTTTCTTAATTAGTTGACCAGGAGGCACATGAGTTTATGAACAGCTGAGTCTTCTTGCTGCCGTTGCTGAGATCCCGCGCTTGTTGTCAGTGGGCACGGTCACATGTTCCTGTGTAACAAGATCTCCGCCGCCACCCCCCACAAACCGGGTCAGGGGTCACACTTCCTGTTTCCTGTCTGCGCTAGGTCATCAGAGGGTCTCCATGTGAGGGTCAAAGACCTCCCTCCGTCTTTTGTTTGGGGCAGGCTCCTCTCTGGAGCTGTCAAAGTGTTTGCACTCCCCAAACTTTTATCATTTCCCCTCAAGGTAGCTGCCTTTTCATCCCTTGTTGCACTTTTTTTCCCCGTGTGTGTCTGATGCTCCCTTCTCACTTGCTCGGGCCCACTGAGCGATTAATTTCATTTATTATTCTCAATGTTCCCTCGTGTTTAGGAAGGCTTTAAATTGTCATAACTAAAGCGCGTTAATATATGTTTCATCAAACATACATTAATGTTGTTGCCCCAGGGCTGCATACGACTCTTTAGCGCCGTCCTAGTGGCTCTCTGGAGCTTTTTCAAAAATGTATGACGAATGGAAAAAAAATGAGGGAAAAAAATACATTTTTGGTTTTAATTTGGTTTATGCAGGAGGACAAACATGACACAAACATCCCAAATTGTTATAAAGGACACTGCTTATATTAAACATGCTTCACTGATTCGAGTATTTGGGGAGCGCCGTTTTGTCCTACTAATTTTGACGGTCCTTGAACTCACCGTAGTTTTTTTACATGTATAACTTTCTCCGACTTTCTACGACGTGTTTTATGCCACTTTTTCTGTCTCATTTTGTCCACCAAACTTTTTACGTTGTGCGTGAATGCACGAAGGTGAGTTTTGTTAATGTTATTGACTTGTGTGGAGTGCTAATCAGACATATTTGGTCCCTGCAAGCTAATCGATGCTAACATGCTGTATAGGCTAGCTATATGTACATTTTGCATCATTATGCCTCATTTGTAGCTATATTTGAGCTCATTTAGTTTAATTTAAGTCTTCTTAAGTAAATTTATGTCACATGACACACTATCTGTATGTAATATGGCTTTTAATTTTTTGCGGCTCCAGACAGATTTTTTTTTTTGTATTTTTGGTCCAATATACGGGTCTTTCAGCATTTTGGGTTGCCGACCCCTGCCCTAGGAGAACCTGGGTAACACATGGCACACTGACAAAGCTTGACCCATGCTTACTATAACAATCTACAAGATTAATATAGGTTGCATCTCTCTCTTCTCCTCCATCTTTCGCCTCACCTGCCTCACCTGACTGCACGTCACTGTTTCCAACACACACACACATACATACCGCCTCTGAAAAGTACCAGTCTCCCACCCCCGCACCTCCGTCGTCGTCACGTCGTGTCATTGCTGGTTTTACGAAAATACGAGCTTGTTCAGCAGAGTATTTATGAGCAGACAGTGTGTAGACAGAAAAGGGAGAACGGACGCATTTTGGCTTAAAAACTAACAATAAAGGTGAAGTTAAAACACTGAAATGCCCTCAGGAAGAAGTGCTTTAAGACATGGCGAGCTAGCTTGCGGCTAAAGTCCATCCCCAGTCGGCAGTGTTGTAGCTACTTCTAAATCACTAATGCTCGCCTCCATGGCGACAAATAAAGTGAGTTTCTTACAATTATCATCCCTGCAGGATGAGGAATAGCTAAACATGCTTCACTACACACTGGCACCAAAATGTAAACATTGGTAGATCTATATCTAACGTCCACTGTAATGATACCAAGTACAGATTATCTACTATAATTACGTCAACATTTTTTGATATCACATCTTCTTTTGTTTTTTTAAAATGTATATTATGTTAATAAACTCAGGAAACATGTCCCTGGACACATGAATATCATCAATGTATGATCCTGTAACGACTTGTTATCGGATTGATACCCAAATTTGTGATATCATCCAAACTAAAGAGTATCAAAACAACAGAAGAATAGGTGATAATTTCATTTTAACAGAAGTGTAGATAGAACATGTGAAAAGAGAAAGTAAGCAGATATTAACAGTAAATGAACAAGTATATCGAATAATTCATTTTCTACCACTTGTCCTTAATAATGTTGACAAAATATTAGAATGGAAAATGTCACAATATGTTACTGCATACGTTGGCGGACAGATTAGGACACACTTGCCAACCTTGAGTCCTCCGATTTCGGGTGGTGGAGGGTGGGGGTAGTGGTCGGGGGTGGGGCGGAGGCGTGGTTTGGGCAGGGGGCATGGTTAAGAGGGGAAGATATTTACAGCCAATTCACCAACTCGAGTATTTCATATATATATATATATATATATATGAAATACTTGACTTTCATTGAATTCTAGCTACATATATATATATATTTATTTTATTATATATATAAATAAAATAAATAGTTGAATTTCAGACGGCACCTATCAAATACACAGTAATAAAAACACAGTTGTTCTACTAACTGTACTGTGCTTGATGGTTACTAAAAAAACAACAACAACACTTACCTTTCACTATTTGAGTAACGTCACTTCCGAGTTTCCAGAAGATGGCGCCAGTATGTGCTTTGGCCTGGCGTCTCTCGCTGTCAGCTCTGTTCGTTTTTGTGTTGTTTGCGTCTATTTTCGTCTCTGTCGTCCTCTCCCCTGCCACCTGCGGGCTGTGTGTCGGGCCCCACCTGGATTAGCTGCGCCCTTGGACGTGCTGGTCCCCGCCAGGTTCGGTCTTGTGAACGCAAGATCTTTGACAAACAAAACTTTTATCCTGAAGGATTTCTTCACTTCCGGCAGACTTCCACTGTGTGACGGAAACATGGTTGAGAGCCGGTGAGTCCGCCCCTCTTAATGAACTTCTGCCTCCGGAGTGTTCCTACTTTAATTCTCTGCCGTCTTCCGGTCGAAAGGGAGGAGGTTTAGCAGTCGTTTTTAAAAATGACTTTAAATGCCGTCAGATCCGCCTGCAATCCTCCTTTTCAAGCTTCGAACTGTGCATGTTTGAGCTGGAGGGGGCGTGGCTTCCAGCTCCGGCTGAATTTCGGGAGATTTTCGGGAGAAAATTTCTTCTGGGAGGTTTTCGGGAGAGGCGCTGAATTTCGGGAGTCTCCCGGAAAATCCGGGAGGGTGAGCAAGTATGCATTAGGAATCTTTGTTTGCTTACTTACTACTAAAAGACAAGTTGTCTTGTATGTTCACTATTTTATTTAGGGACAAACTTGCAATAAGAAACATATGTTTAATGTACCGTAAGATTTATTGTTAAAATAAAGCCAATAATGCAGTTTTTTGTGGTCCCCTTTATTTAGAAAAGTACTGAAAAATATCAAAATAATTTTGGTACCGGTACCAAAATATTGGTATCGGGACAACACTTATATATAGAATATATATATTTATATTTACCAGCAAGTCCATGAAGCAAATTGAGCCAAATACCCTACCCCAATATACATTATATCTTCATCTTCTCCTATCATGAGACATGCAGTGACCATCAACTGACGAAACTGAGGGTTTCTTAGCAACACATGACTCTGGGAACCACTGCGATAACGTGTAAAGAAGACGAGCAGCAAACAAAAAGAGATTGTCTGAGGAGGGTAATCTGATTTCACGACCAGCGGCCAGCATAGGAATGGGACTTTTTTTTTTTTTTTTCAACTGTCTAACCTCATGCAGACAATCAGACACATTCACAGACATGAGTCAAGATTTTCACTGGGGGTGCCTCAAAACGGTTGAAAATTGCTGTCATACCAGCAACATTTAATACAGTGCACAGCATTCATACCTTCATCTGAGCTCAGGCTGGCAAAATAAACACGTAAGTTGTTGTGGCATGGCAACAAAATGGTTTGATTCCATATCTCTGAAATATGTAAACATCTCCAGGGTTTGGCTTTCAAATATAATTAAAACTAGAAACAAAGTCATTGCCAACGAAATAAAAAGTCCGGTTTCCAGTCCAAATAGAGGGATCTGGAAATAAATTTGCGGGCTTAGTCACAAAGGTGGAGCGGGTCCGCACCCAGTTTAACGACCGCAGAGCTGCTTTTCTTCTCTGTGTTTCTGTTACGACTGGAATTAACATCAGGAAATTAATCTTGTCTGCGTTAACTGTCTGACAGTCTGCAGCAGAGCGAGCGTTGCGTGACAGACTGTGAAGTGGACATGCTGGAGGAGGACAGAGGTTGGCGAGGGGCGGACTTGGTTTGTGGTGGTGTCAGAGAAAAGAAAGAGAGAGAAAAGAAAGCGGAGAGAGTGAAGGCTTGTTGGCCTCCATACATTTCACTTTCAATAAAAGTTGAGTAATGAGCCACGAGCAGCAGGTGGGACTGCAGCGCTCGGCTTGGGAGCTTTCCATGACTCAGACGATGGAAAGTGTCTGCTGTCATACTGTACCTCTCTTTGTCCACGTCTAGTCTTACAAGGTGAGCCTTCACGCTTTTATTTATCCTCCTGACACCATGTCATGAACGAGTGGAGTTTTAAGCACTGGGGTAATTTTTCCCTATTTTTCCACGTTACCACCACCAAACGTGAGAGTGTCAGGCCTCGAATTTTTACTTTTTAAGGTCAAGACAAGGGTTGCTTTAAAGGAGGGCTCATGTTTTAGGGCACCAAGGCAAACATTATTTTCTTTCGAGGCAGGATATGAAGTGAAAACAAAGGAAGATCGAATTCCGCAAATAAACAAGGAAGTCGTTATTGCTACTTCAAAATAAAAGTCGCCACCATAGATATAGTCCCCACACCTTAAAATAAGTGAAAATAATTTAAAGTAATATATAATGTGTATATATGTGTGTGTGATATGTGTGTGTGTGTGTGTGTGTGTGTGTGTGTGTGTGTGTGTGTGTGTGTGTGTGTGTGTGTGTGTGTGTGTGTGTGTGTGTGTGTGTGTATGTATATATATATATATATATATATATATATATATATATATATATATATATATAAACATCATCATCCACGCAAAGAACTCCATACTCATCCACAACAGTACACCATGGCAAAAAAAGAACAATTCAACATTTGACGTTACTATGGGGAGTTTTGACGGAGCAGAAACGTGCGAACTCGTTGGGAGTTTCCTCCTCTCCCAGCTTGCTAGCCTCAACCTGAACCTTGGTATTTACCGTGATGACGGACTGGCAGTGTGCCGCGCCTCGCCAAGGAGCAGCGAGAACACCAAGAAGCGCATATGCCAAATCTTCAAAGAAAACGGCCTACGGATCACGATTGAAGCCAACAAGCAAACCGTCAACTTCCTCTACGCCACTTTCAACCTGAGAAATAACAGCTACCAACCATTCACGAAACCCAACACAAAACTCCAATACGTGCACCATGACAGCAACCACCACGAAATGAATACCTACCGGAATTAATAAAAGGCTATCGATGCTGTCATCTAGCAAAGCTGAATTCAACCAAGCAACCCCCCCGTACCAGAAAGCACTTGATGAAAGCGGATACAACTTCACCCTCACCTATGAACCCACTCCAGGAAACCAACCAAAAAAGAGCAGAAAACGAAACAACATCATCTGGTACAATCCGCCATTCAGCAAAGACGTCTCAACCAACATCGGCCGCAAGTTCCTCACTCTGATCGACAAACACTTCCCCAAAGGCAACACCCTAAGAAAAATATTCAACAAGAACAACAGTAAATTGAGCTACAGCTGTATGAATAACATACAACAAATCATTTCAAACCACAACAAAGCAATTGCAAAAGGACTGCCTGCCCCCAGATTAAACGACTCTGAAACCAATAAGGAATGTAACTGTCGCAAGAAACCTGATTGCCCTCTCAACGGAGGGTGCTTACAGACATCAGTCGTTAACCAAGCAAAGGTAACACGCAAGGACATTAACACATCCGACACATACGTAGGATTAACCGAAGGAGCGTTCAAAACAAGATGGAATAATCACAACGCCTCCTTTAGAAACCAGACTTTGCGGAATGCTACAGAACTCAGCAAACACATTTGGAACCTCAAAGACAATAATGTTGAATATTCAATAACATGGCGAATTCTTGCATCCAGCACACCTTACAAAAGTGGTAATAAAAGATGCAACCTATGCTTAAAAGAGAAACTGTTTATTATATATCATCCAGATCTATCATCCCTCAACAAGCGCAGTGAAATCATTTCAACATGCCGCCACAGACGGAAACACCTCCTAGGTAACACATGAGCCAATCACCACACTCTACGCCTGCCTGTACCCACCCACTCTGTGCCCTATATAAACCATTGTATGTGAATGCTTCCATTAAAATCTCCTGATGATTGAGGGAACCCCTCATGAAACAGTTCTGTAGAGATGAAGTAGTCTTGTGATTTTTCCCACACCTACATATATATATATATATATATATATATATATACACATGTATATTTGTAAATTTAAATGTATATGTATGTATATGTGTAAATGTAAATGTATATATATGTATATGTGTAAATGTATATATGTATGTATGTAAATGTATAAGTATATATATATGTGTATATGTGTATACATATAGCTATATGTGTATATATGTACTGTATATGTATGTATATATGTATATGTGTATATGTATATATATGTGTATATACACATGTATATATATACATATTTATATATATATATATGTGTGTATATATATGTATATATATATATATATATTTATATATATATATATATATACAAATATATATGTGTATATATATATGTATATATATATATATATATATATATATATATATATATATATATATATATATATATATATCCATTTTCTACCGCTTATTCCCTTTGGGGTTGTGGTGCCTATCTCAGCTTCAATCGTGCGGAAGGCGGTGTACACCCTGGACAAGTCGCCACCTCATCGCATATATATATATATATATATATATCTCCTCTCTGAACTGCAACCTTATCGTGGTAGAGGAGTTTGCGTGTCCCAATGATCCTAGGAGCTATGTTGTCCGGGGGCATAAAACCCCCTGGTAGGGTCTCCCAAGGCAAACAGGTTCTAGGTGAGGGACCAGACAAAGAGCAGCTCGAAGACCTTTATGAAGAAGAAAAATCATGGACCCAGATTTCCCTCGCCCGGACGCGGGTCACCGGGGCCCCCCTCTGGAGCCATGGGGCCCGCCGGGCACAGCCCGAAGAGGCAACGTGGGTCGCCCCTCCGATGGGCTCACCACCCATAGCAGGGGCCATAGAGGTCGGGTGCAATGTGAGCTGGGCGGCAGCCGAAGGCAGGGCACTTGGCGGTCCGATCCTCGGCTACAGAAGCTAAATCTTGGGACGTGGAACGTCACGTCAGTGGGGGGGAAAGAGCCTGAGCTAGTGCGCGAAGTCGAGAAATTCCGGCTGGATATAGTCGGACTCACTGCGACGCACAGCAAGGGCTCTGGAACCACTTCTCTCGAGAGGGATTGGTGTTTTGTTATCGGACTTTTGTGCCCGTCACGGTTTGTCCATAACAAACACCATGTTCAAACATAAGGGTGTCCATATGTGCACTTGGCACCAGGACACCCTAGGCCGCAGTTCCATGATCGACTTTGTAGTTGTGTCATCGGATTTGCGGCCTCATGTTTTGGACACTCGGGTGAAGAGAGGGGCGGAGCTTTCTACCGATCACCACCTGGTGGTGAGTTGGCTGCGATGGTGGGGGAGGATGCCGGACAGACCTGGGAGGCCCAAACGCATTGTGAGGGTCTGCTGGGAACGTCTGGCAGAGTCTCCTGTCAGACAAAGTTTCAATTCCCACCTCCGGAAGAACTTTGAACATGTCACGAGGGAGGTGCTGGACATTGATTCCGAGTGGACCATGTTCCGCACCTCTATTGTCGAGGCGGCAGATCGGAGCTGTGGCCGCAAGGTAGTTGGTGCCTGTCGGGGCGGCAATCCTAAAACCCCTCGGTGGACACCAGCGGTGAGGGATGCCGTCAAGCTGAAGAAGGAGTCCTATCGGGTCCTTTTGGCTCATAGGACTCCGGAGGCAGTGGACAGGTACCGACAAGCCAAGCGGTGTGCAGCTTCAGCGGTCGCGGAAGCAAAAACTCGGACATGGGAGGAGTTCGGGGAAGCCATGGAAAACGACTTCCGGACGGCTTCGAAGCGATTCTGGACCACCGTCCGCCGCCTCAGGAAGGGGAAGCAGTGCACTATCAACACCGTGTATGGTGCGGATGGTGTTCTGCTGACCTCAACTGCGGATGTTGTGGATAGGTGGAAGGAATACTTCGAAGACCTCCTCAATCCCACCAACACGTCTTCCTATGAGGAAGCAGTGCCTGGGGAATCTGTGGTGGACTCTCCTATTTCTGGGGCTGAGGTCGCTGAGGTAGTTAAAAAGCTCCTTGGTGGCAAGGCCCCAGGGGTGGACGAGATCCGCCCGCAGTTCCTTAAGGCTCTGGATGCTGTGGGGCTGTCTTGGTTGACAAGACTTTGCAGCATCGCGTGGACATCGGGGGCGGTACCTCTGGATTGGCAGACCGGGGTGGTGGTTCCCCTCTTTAAGAAGAGGGACCGGAGGGTGTGTTCCAACTATCGTGGGATCACACTCATCAGCCTTCCCGGTAAGGTTTATTCAGGTGTACTGGAGAGGAGGCTACGTCGGATAGTCGAACCTCGGATTCAGGAGGAACAGTGTGGTTTTCGTCCTGGTCGTGGAACTGTGGACCAGCTCTATACTCTCGGCAGGGTTCTTGAGGGTGCATGGGAGTTTGCCCAACCAGTCTACATGTGCTTTGTGGACTTGGAGAAGGCATTCGACCATGTCCCTCGGGAAGTCCTGTGGGGAGTGCTCAGAGAGTATGGGGTATCGGACTGTCTTATTGTGGCGGTCCGTTCCCTGTACAATCAGTGCCAGAGCTTGGTCCGCATTGCCGGCAGTAAGTTGAACACATTTCCAGTGAGGGTTGGACTCCGCCAAGGCTGTCCTTTGTCACCGATTCTGTTCATAACTTTTATGGACAGAATTTCTAGGCGCAGTCAAGGCGTTGAGGGGTTCCGGTTTGGTAACCGCAGGATTAGGTCTCTGCTTTTTGCAGATGATGTGGTCCTGATGGCTTCATCTGACCGGGATCTTCAGCTCTCGCTGGATCGGTTCGCAGCCGAGTGTGAAGCGACCGGAATGAGAATCAGCACCTCCAAGTCCGAGTCCATGGTTCTCGCCCGGAAAAGGGTTGAATGCCATCTCCGGGTTGGGGAGGAGACCCTGCCCCAAGTGGAGGAGTTCAAGTAACTAGGAGTCTTGTTCACGAGTGAGGGAAGAGTGGATCGTGAGATCGACAGGCGGATCGGTGCGGCGTCTTCAGTAATGCGGACGTTGTACCGATCCGTTGTGGTGAAGAAGGAGCTGAGCCGGAAGGCAAAGCTCTCAATTTACCGGTCGATCTACGTTCCCATCTTCACCTATGGTCATGAGCTTTGGGTCATGACCGAAAGGATAAGATCACGGGTACAAGCGGCCGAAATGAGTTTTCTCCGCCAGGTGGCGGGGCTCTCCCTTAGAGATAGGGTGAGAAACTCAGCCATCCGGGAGGGACTCAAAGTAAAGCCGCTGCTCCTTCACATCGAGAGGAGCCAGATGAGGTGGTTCGGGCATCTGGTCAGGATGCCACCCGAACGCCTCCCTAGGGAGGTGTTTAGGGCACGTCCAACCGGTAGGAGGCCACGGGGAAGACCCAGGACACGTTGGGAAGACTATGTCTCCCGGCTGGCCTGGGAACGCCTCGGGATCCTCCAGGAAGAGCTAGACGAAGTGGCTTGGGAGAGGGAAGTCTGGGTTTCCCTGCTTAGGCTGTTGCCCCCGCGACCCGACCTCGGATAATCGGAAGATGATGGATGGATGGATGGATATATATATATATAAAAGATAAAAATAGTGTCCACGTATGACATTTTTGGCCTGGTGTTTACTTTTTGATATCAAAATAAAACACAAAGCAGTTTGGCTAATTAACATGTAGTCTAATAAACAAGCATTGTCCTTTCCAACGCCTCCCTAGTGTTTCAGTACAACAGTTTGGCCAACAACAACAACAAAAAAACGGAGTGATACCTCACATATCGAATTAACAATCTTCACAACCTGCATTCAATTCAATGAAATGACAAAACATTTTAGCTAGTATCGATGTTGTTTGAACACTGATACAGTTAGATAAAGGAGAAGTGAACATCCCAGTAAACAGAGTAAAGACTTTATAAACAAGTTGTGACAACGTTCACGACACATGGCCTGCTGCAAAACATCAAATAATTTTCTCCTTCGCTGTATACTTTTTGTATGGGGACAAGTGTCTCCAATATTGTCAACACCTGTCTCCATCTAAACACAGCAGTGCACTCTTAAACACACGCAGGCAAGCGAGGGAAAATGACGTTAAACCAAGCCCTTGGCTCTGTTTACTCCGAGGGGAAATATCCGCAGCACTGTCGCTGTCATTGGTCCGCCATGATTAGCAAGCCAAACACCGCTAGTGCGCGTGCGCCTCAATTCGTGTGGCCTGAAATGCATTTTTAAATGACGTTTTTTCGGTAATTAAAACCTTTAATAGTATTGCCAACCGTCGGGAATTATCGCAAATTATCGTCATACCGTTACATCCCTCGTTCATTAACAAGTAAAAAGTCAAGAGCGGTCACGGTGTGTTCTTGCTGCGAATGTCGGTCAATTTTTGGGCATTGCGGCAAATGGGCTGCCACGGAATAATTTGAGCGCTGGAGTGTTGTGATGGCCATCTGTTGGTTGATTCATAATGTAGCCCGTTTATGGGGACGCCCCTTGAACTGGCTGACTGATTGTTCGCATAAACAAAATCAAAAGTCCCCATTGCTTGTACATTTACTCGTGACTCTCACCAGGGACAAAGATAAATCATTTTTTAACCCGCGGCTATTGGTTGACATTAAGCTCCAGCACCCCCCGCAACCTCGAGAGGGACAAGTGGTAGAAAATGGGTGGATGGATGTGTTTCTCTATTTGTGCACTCAAACCTTGCTGTTTGCGTGCCACACTTTTAGCCTGTTATCATACGGCCAGATACAAACCCTGTTTCCATATGAGTTGGGAAATTGTGTTGGATGTAAATGTAAACGGAATACAATGAATTGCAAATCATTTTCAACCTATATTCAATTGAATGCACCACAAAGACAAGATATTTGATGTTCAAACTCATAAACTTTATTTCTTTTTGCAAATAATAATGAACTTAGAATTTCATGGCTGCAAACCGTGCCGAAGTAGTTGGGAAAGAGCATGTTCACCACTGTGTTACATCACCTTTTCTTTTAGCAACACTCAATAAACGTTTGGGAACCGAGGAAACTAATTGTTGAAGCTTTGAAAGTGGAATTCTTTCCCGTTCTTGTTTTATGTAGAGCTTCAGTCGTTCAACAGTCCGGGGTCTCTGCTGTCGTATTTTACGCTTCATAATGCGCCACACATTTTCAATGGGAGACAGGTCTGGTCTGCAGGCGGGCCAGGAAAGTACCCGCACTCTTTTACTACGGAGCCACGCTGTTGTAACACGTGGCTTGGCATTGTCTTGCTGAAATAAGCAGGGGCATCCATGATAACATTGCTTGGATGACAACATATGTTGCTCCAAAACCTGTATGGACCTTTCAGCATTAATGGTGCCTTCACAGATGTGTAAGTTACCCATGCCTTGGGCACTAATACACCCCCAAACCATCACAGATGCTGGCTTTTGAACTTTGCGCCTATAACCATCCGGATGGTTATTTTCCTCTTTGTTCCGGAGGACACCACTGTTTCCCAAAAATATTTGAAATGTGGATTTGTCAGACCACAGAACACTTTTCCACTTTGCATCAGTTCAGTTTAGATGAGTTCGGGCCCAGCAAAGCCGGCGGCGTTTCAGGGTATTGTTGATAAATGGGTTTGGCTTTGCATAGTAAAGTTATAACTTGCACTTACAGATGTAGCGACCAACTGTGGTTACTGACAGTGTTTTTTTGAAGTGTTCCTGAGCCCATGTGGTGATATCCTTTACACACTGATGTGGGTTTTTGATGCAGTAAGGCCCGAGAGGGTCAAAAGTCCGTAATATCATCGCTTACGTGCAGTGATTTCTCCAGATTCTCTGAACTTGTTGATGATTTTACGGACCGTAGATGGTAAAATCCCTAAATTCCTTGCAATAGCTCGTTGAGAAATGTTGTTCTAAAACTGTTCGACAATTTGCTTACAAAGCGGTGACCCTCGCTCCATCCTTGTTTGTGAATTACTTAGCATTTCATGGAAGCTGCTTTTATACCCAATCATGGCACCCAACTGTTCCTAATTAGCCTGCACACGTGTGGGATGTTCCATATAAGTGTTTGATGAGCATTCCTCAACTTTATCAGTATTTATTGCCACCTTTCCCAACTTCTTTGTCATGTGTTGCTGACATCACATTGTAAAGTTAATGATTATTTGCAAAAAAAAAATGTTAATCAGTTTGAACATCAAATATGTTGTCTTTGTAGCATATTCAACTGAATATGGGTTGAAAGGTAGAAAATGGATGGATGGATGGATGGGTTGAAAATGATTTGCAAATCATTGTATTCCGTTTATATTTACATCTAACACAATTTCCCAATTCATATGGAAATGAGGTTTGTATTAGGTGTGACAAACTAGTCTGTTTGCCTGTTTATTATTTCACGGAATAAAAAATGACATCACATGTTGATGACTCTGTTTCTGTATTATTTTATTTTTATTGAGCACGATTGCTAAATAAGACACCATGGGGCCAAATAATGTTGCAAGTTCCAGCACTTTGATATAGAATTTGAGAAACTGTTGAATTTAAGAAATAACTAGCTAGGAATGAGTACGTTTCACATTAGAAAAGATACGGTATAATTTCCCAAGTACCTGAGTATTGACAATGGTATTTAACAGTACCAATCTGTGGTACTTTTGTGTATGTTCGTGTATTAATGAATGTCAGTTTGTTTAAGAATACAATCTCCTTTTTTGATTTACCATTAACAATGAGTTATTGTGCGTTTTCCCACACCTCTGAATCTCATTTGCTAGTATTGTAAAATAGATTTTGCATGCAGTTGCAAATCCAAGACATTAGATGGCAGTCGTGTATTGACTACAGTATGTTGTCTGGAAGTAGTATTTACCATTAAGGTGAATGTGTCTTGTCAGTCTTTTGTTGTGCCCTACTTTTTTATGTCTCGGTAAAACCAGCCCGAGAATATAAAATGTTGTCCCATTGTCTCACGTCATTCTCTGTGAACCAGGAAGTGGCCTGGTAGCATATTTACATACACTAATTCATTGATTATGTCTCAAATTGCACAGTTATGTCTGGACACTTTACAGTATGCCAAATTTGACAGTGTGGTGTCTCAAATCGACTATGGTCGTTGTGCACTTACTGGAAATGACAATCACAATATTTACCTGTGTCCTCTTCTTTCCCCCCTCCCCTCCTTTTTAAATTGTTTATTGCAACACTTCAACAATGTTGCCAAGTTAGCAACACAGTGTTCATAACTGCAACATGAAGGTACTGCATTTTCACATATTACTTAGCGTCAACACGCAAAGCCACAAAGTTTTAAGTGTAAGTGTGCAAGTGCGCAGATTGTGACACATTTGTTGACTATCCTGTTTGAGTCACGGCTTAGCTGGAGCCTGATTGTCGCCACTGATATGGCGCCTCTATCCCGACAAGCATGTTTTCATGTTTTTGGAGTGTGGGAGGAAAACAGAGTACCCCTAGAAATGTGCTTTTCAACCTTTTTTTGAGCCCAGTCACATTTTTTGTGTTGGAAAAAATCCGTAGGCACACTGCCAGCAGAAATCATTAAAAAAATGAAACTCAGTTGACAGTAAAAAGTCATTGTCGCAATTGTTGGATATGACTTTAAACCATAACCAACCATGCATCAATATACTGTAGCTCTTGTCTCAAAGTAGGTGTACTATCACGACCTGTCACATCACGCCATGACTTATTTAGAGTTTATTGCTGTTTTCCAGTGTAGTGTTTTAGTTCTTGTTGTGCGTTCCTATTTGGTAGCTTTTTCTCTTTTTTTGGTATTTTCCTGTAGCACTTTCATGTCTTTGAGTGAGGTTTCCCGCATTTACTTTGGATATTTCAATTGTTTTTATCCTCCTTTGTAGGGACATTGTTGATTGTCATGTCATGTTCGGATGTACATTATGTACGACGTTTTTGCTCCACTGTAAGTCTTTGCTGTCGTCCACCATTATGTTTTTGTTTACTTTGTAGCAAATTATATTATATTATATACATTATTGTATTATATATTGTAAATATATATTGTATATGTATAGGGGTAGGACATAATAAGTTTACTTCTTCCCACTCCCCTTTGAGCCAATCTTGACATCTACAAAAGATTAGTCACATGTAATGTTTTCAATGTAGGTGTAAAAATAATGTATTTATATATTTATTTTGTATTTTATGTCATTCTCTTGTTTTGTTTGCATGGCTCAAAATAAACCATTCATTCATTCATTCATTCTAATTCAGTCTTAGTTTCATTCAGCATAGCCTTCCCTAAGCTTCGATGCCTATTCTTAGGGGCACTCACCTTTTGTTTATTTTTGGTTTAGGCATTAGACACCTTTTTATCTGCATGCTGCCTCCCTACTGATATGGAAGGGTATTACGTGGTTACTCTGCCGAGCTCTAGACAGCACAGACACTCAACAACAACACATCATTTGCAGACTATAATTACTGGTTTTCAAAAATTATTTTTAACCCAAATAGGTGACAATAGATCATCTCCCACGGCACACCAGACTGTATCTCAAGGCACACATGTGCGGCGCGGGACAGTGGTTGAAAAACACTGCCATAGAAAACCCACACAAAAGTGGGGGAAAAAGCTCCCTGCAGGAAGTCCTGAACCAAGGTTTGAACCCTGAACCTTATGGTTATAAGACACACGTGCTAACCACATTACCTCCTCTACGCTGCCACATTCGCCAAGGCACAACAATAAGGCTTAACAATGTATTTACTTTCGAACCTTGTGATCCTCGTCGTCAGATCAAAACCGTTTTCATGTCAACGAGGCACAGAACAAATCAGAGACAGACCAGATGAACCCCACCCTATTCATGCGAGGTTAAGGGACTTGGACCAAAGCTTTTTTTTTTTTTTTTCCTCCCAGTTACAGCTTTTTGGCTCCGGCTGATGTCTGACATATTGTTACAATGATGTAATGGTAATTTGGATTTAATTACTTATTTCATTTGACAAAAAGAGGTCCTGCTGTCCTTGACTTGACAGCTTGTTGTGAAGGTGCCTGCTAAGTTATTTGTAGCAATGACACATGAGAAAGTCAGGAGGAGCAACGTTCCATCATACTTTTCCATCTTGTGATAGTAGAAGTGTAATACAGTTTCAGTTTTGTACAAGAATAATGAAACAAATGTTTGTCCCAGCCGAGGTGCAGGTGTACCAAATTAAATAATCGATGCGTCAGCGAGTGTTGAGGCGCATACGCAGGCAGGTGGTAGTTTACACATGGTCTTGTTTGCACAAACTCTACCTTACACCGGGCCACACTGTTGCTGTTCTCGTGTTCATGTTATTTTTTTTCCAACATAGCCCGAACCATTTCTTCATCGCGCTGCCGCGCAAGTGTTTGTTTGTCTTAGATGGGCCAATCGGCCCCCCTCATAGAGTCCGGCGATAACCGACCAAGCTATTTCTTCATCATGTTGTTTATTTGTTTTAGTTGTGTCAAGGGAAAATTTTATGTTCTTTTACAACCCAGTTAGACACCTTCAATCGAGTATTTTACTAACTTAATACACACAGTCTTTTGTGAGAGGGCCATGCTGTAAAAAAGTGGTCATGGTACAGCGGTTCCTTGGTTTTCGTTCCAAAAGGTCCTCGATTTACGAATTTAATTGGTTCTTGAACAAGGTTTCTAAATAGAACAGTGTGTGTATTGAAGCAACTTTCTTCATAGGAAACAATGTAAACATGAATAATGGGTTCCCGCCTTGATATAAATAATTTTTTTAGTAAAGGTTTGTACACTTTCAACACAATATAAAGCTCTACACTAGGGGTGTGTCAAACTCATTTTCGATCGGAGACCACATGGAGAAAAATCTACTCTCAAGTGGGCCAGGCTGGTAAAATCACGGCACGATAACTTAAAAATAAAGACAACTTCAGATTGTTTTCTTTGTTTAAAAATCAATGTGGTTGTTGTTTTTACACTTACAGACTTAGACTTCCTTTTATTGTCATTCAAATTTGAACTTTGCAGTACAGATAAGAACGAAATTTTGTTGCATTAGCTCGTTGTAGTGCAGGATAAAAGAGCAATAAGGCGCAGATATAAATAAATAGATTACTGTACAGATAAATATATTGCACTTTTTCATATGTTTCCATGTTTACGGATGTATGTTATATTATCTTTATATTCCAGCTAGTTAATGATTTTTTTTAGGGGAGAGGGATAGAGGGAATTATATACAAGAGTCTGATGGCCTGAGGGAAGAAGCTGTTACGGAACCTGGAGGTTCTGCTACAGAGGGTGCGGAACCTCTTTCTATAATCCAACAGTGCAAACAGTCCTTGGTGGGGCAAAGAGGAGTCTCTGCAGATTTTCTGAGCCCTGGTCGGGCAGCGGCTTTTTGCGATTTCCTGGATAGGAGGAAGAAACCGCTGCCTGACCAAGGCTCGGGGCTCTTACATGTTGCGGTTGATAGTATTCTGTCTTTGTATGTTGTTATTTTTGCTTTCTGAATGAATTATGTGATAATGTTCATCAGTCAACCCATTGGTGTTAAATTTCAATCTATCAAGATAAAAAAAAGTATATCAAAATCAAAATACAGTATGTTATTCATGCAGTTTGATAATTTTCCCTGACTGATGTACTAACATCATGTGGTTTATTTTTTTAACGTATGTAGCATCATCTACAACAGGGGTCGGCAACCCGCGGCCCTGGAGCCGCGTGCGACTCTTTAGCGCCGCCCTAGTGGCTCTCTGGAGCTTCTTCAAAAACATATCAAAAATGGAAATGATGAGGGGAAAAAAACATATTTTTTGTTTTAATTTGGTTTCTGTAGGAGGACAAACATGACACAAACCTACTAAGTTGCTACAAAGTACACTGTTTATATTAAACATGCTTCACTCATTCGAGTATTTGGCGAGCACCGTTTTGTCCTACTAGTTTTAGTGGTCCTTGAACTCACCTTAGTTTGTTTACATGTATAACTTTGTTCGACTTTCTAAGACGTGATTTATGCCACTTCTTTTTCTGTCTCATTTTGTCCACCAAACTTATAACGTTGTGCATGAATGCACAAAGGGGAGTTTTGTTGATGTTATTGACTTACAGTATGTGGAGTAATCAGACGTATTTGGTCACTGCATGACTGTAAGCTAATCGATGCTAATATGCTATTTAGGCTAGCTATATGTACATATTGCATTACTATGCCTGATTTGTAGCTATATTTGAGCTCATTTAGTTTCCTTTAAGTCCTAATAATTCAATTTATATCTCATGACACTATATCTGCATGTAATATGGCTTTTAATTTTTTGCGGCTCCAGACAGATTTGTTTTTGTATTTTTAGTCCAATATGGCTCTTTCAACATTTTGGGTTGCCGACGCCTGAACTACAAAGATACAAAGAATTGTTATTCTGACGGCTAGTGCACACATTTAGAACAGCTTTTTCTTTCATTAAAAAATGTTTATACTTTGCGAACTCATTCCGCGGGCCGGATAAAACCTGTTGGCGGGCATGGTCCGGCCCACTGGCCGTATGTTTGACACCCCTGCTCTACACGGTACTGTATATAAGATAAACCTAACAAAGGGGTGATGGATCAACTTTCTATTTAATAACAAAGTTACAACCGCAACAAGATAAACTGTCCTCATTAGTAGCCGCCCTGCCAACACACACACACACACATTGGTGAAATCACAACATTCTTCTACTTTAACAGCCAGGTTTCTATAATGATTAAAAACAAAAAAAAAACTTTGGCAGTTAATGTTCTTTGCGTTCAACAAAAGGGTGGAAGGTAGTGTTAACGACGCGGTGGATACTTCCTGAAGGTTTCAAACCCCAAATTGCTTGTCCATTGCTTTCTTTGGACTCATAATGAGTTAGCAAAACTAAAAAACATTGTAAAGAGGGTGAAAACACTTAAAATGTGCTGAAAGTAGCACAGAAACTAAGAGCAGCACTGCTCTGCTGACTGAATGAGCACCGGAAATTGATCAGCCCGCCCACAATGGCTACGCTGCTGGGCACAAAATGGGTGGCTGAAACGTTCGTACACTGAAACAATGTGCAAACACCAAAACATTTTTTTATTTGATCTGTGGAATGTAAATAGAAAAGTTTGTCTAATGAAAGGTTTGTAAATAGAGGTTCCATTGTAAATATAAAATGGATAATATGGAGAGGGGAGCAGAGAGGAGTTCTTTTTTAATTCAATAGTGTTTCTCTCCTTCTTTATCAAAGTGCTGGCACTCACAACTTTCTTTGGCCCCATTGTGGCTTATTTTGCTGTCATAGTCAATAAAAAAGCAAAGGAATGGAATCGCTCATGCATGGGAATTTTGGTTTGGCCACTCAATTCTGCGTAATGATACAAATTATGAAAACTTGCATGCAAAAAGTAAATCTTAATCATACGAAAAACGGGGCGTAGAAAAATTGAGGAACACCTGTGAAACAAATGCTATTGCACGTGTGCCTTTCATCTGTTCGGAGCCATTCTACATTTGTAGAAAGAGAACATTATTAGGTTATACTAGTGTTGTCCCGGTAACAATATTTTGGTACCGGTACCAAAATGAATTTCGATACTTTTCTCAATAAAGGGGACCACAAAAAATTGCATTATTGGCTTCATTTTAACAAATCTTAGGGTACGTTAAACATATGCTTCTTATTGCAAGTTTAAAATAGTGAACATACAAGACAACTTGTCTTTTAGTAATAAGTAATTAAACAAAGGTTCCTAATGTTTCTGCTAACGTATGCCGTAACATATTTTTGTCATTAATCATTCTATTATTTTGTCAACATTATGGTACAAAAATTAATTATTAGTATACTTGTTCATTTACTGTTAATATCTGTTTACTTTTTCTTTTAATATGTTCTATCTACACTTCTGTTAAAATGTAATAATCACTTCTTCTAATCTTATTCTGTTGTTTGATACTTTACATTAGTTTTGGATGATACCACAGATTTGGGTATCAATCCGATATCAAGTCGTTACAGGATCGTACATTGGTCATATTCAAAGTCCTTGTATATTTCCTCAGTTTATAAATATTATATGAATTTTCTAAAAACGAAAGATGCTGTGATGCCAAAAAATATCAACGTAATCATAGTAGTATCGACTAGATGCGCCCCTGTATTTGGTATCATTACAGTGGATGTTAGTTGTAGATCCCCCCATGGCGTTTGTTTACATTTAGAAGCCGGTGAGCTACGGTGTGTAGTGAAGCATGTTAAGCTATGTCTCGTCCTGCAGGGATGATCCTGGTAAGAAACGTAATTTATTTGTCGCCATGGAGACCAGGATTAGTGATTTAGAAGTAGCTAAAACACTGCCGACTGGGGCTGGACTTTAGCCACGAGCTAGCTAGCTATGTCTTAAAGCACCTCTTTCTGAGGGTTTTTCAGTGTTATAAATTCACCCTTGTCGTTACTTTTTAAGCCAAATTGAATCCCTTCTCCCTTTTCTGTCTACACACTGTCTGCTTGTAAGTACTCCGTGATTGTGCGCTGCCAAACATGCTCCTCTGCTCGTTAAACCAGCAATCATACGACGTGATGACGAGGGGGGTCGGTTGGTATTTTTTTAGAGGTGGTATGATTCATTGGTATCGCGGTACTATACTAATACCGGTATACCGTATAACTCTCAGTGATACAAAAACTTTTACAAAAATAAAAGCAAACGTCTCTGGGGGAACTGTGGCCCCAAGTGGTGTAGATTAGATTTGTAGACAAGATGTGTTGAGACATTGATAGAAACTTTGTGAGCAGCACATTCAGTGTGGGCCGAGTCATGAGCATCTTGTCCAGACATGTCCTCACCGCACTGAAGGCGACATAACACAGGAGACCCTTTTTTCTATACATATTCCGCCTTCATTACTCA
Organism: Nerophis ophidion; assembly: GCF_033978795.1. Lineage (NCBI taxonomy): Eukaryota > Metazoa > Chordata > Actinopteri > Syngnathiformes > Syngnathidae > Nerophis > Nerophis ophidion. The sequence continues at coordinate 61,242,324 of NC_084615.1, read as the reverse complement.
ACCCTTGTCTGTCACTTCCAGAAGCACCCATTAAGGTTCTACAAACACACAAGATGATACATGTTCCTCCTATGTTAATTCTACCTGTTTAAAGTCAAAAGTGCAGCACCGACTAGGACAGTGTTTTTCAACCACAGATACAGTCTGGTGTGCCGTGGAAGATTATGTAATTTCACCTATTTGGGTTAAAACATTTTTTGCAAACAAGTAATTATAGTCTGCAAATGATGTGTTGTTGTTGAGTGTCTGTGCTGTCTAGAACCTGGCAGAGTAACCTATGTAATACTCTTCCATATCAGTAGGTGGCAGCAGGTAGCTAATTGCTTTGTAGATCTCGGGAACATGTCATGTGAGACGGCGATGGTTTGTCGTGATCCTAATATGCAGACCACAGCAGGAGGCAGTGTGCAAAAATGTATCTAATGCTTAAACCAAAAATAAACAAAAGGAAAGAGTCCCTAAGAAAAGGCATAAAAGGGGAACATTATCACAATTTCAAAAGGGTTAAAAACAATAAAAATCAGTTCCCAGTGGCTTGTTGTATTTTTTGAAGTTTTTTTCAAAATTTTACCGGTCTCGGAATATCCCTATATAAAGCTTTAAAGTGCCTTATTTTTGCTATCTTCGAAACCACTATCCATTTCCCTGTGACGTCACACAGTGCTGCCAATGTAAACAAACAATGGGAATACCACAGCAAGATATACCGACATTAGCTCGGATTCAGACTCGGATTTCAGCGATTTAAGCGATTCAACAGATTACGCATGTATCGAAACAGATGGTTGGAGTACGAAAGTATTGAAGAAGAAACTGAAGCTATTGAGCGAATAGCTATTGACGCTATTCATAGCCATAGCATGGCCGAATAGCTGCGTTAGCATCGCCGGTAAAATGTGCGCACCAAACAATCAGGACTTTCGCATCTTTTGACACTGGAGCAACTTAAATTCGTCGATAGGTAAGTGTTTTTTTCGCATTAAATGTGGGTGGAAGTAAACGTAATATAGTTGCAAATGCATCTACAGGTTATCCATACATCTCTGTGCCATGTCTGCTTTAGCACCACCGGTAAATAGCATGTTAGCATCAATTAGCATAGCATGTTAGCATCGATTAGCTGGCAGTCAACATCAACAAAACTCACCTTTGTGATGTCGTTGACTATCGTTGCAAATGCATTTGCAGGTTATCCATACATGTCCGTGCCATGTCTGCTTTAGCACCGCCAGTAAATAGCATGTTAGCGTCGATTAGCGTAGCATGTTAGCATCGATTAGCTGGCAGTCATGCCGCGAGCAAATATGTCTGATTAGCACATAAGTCAACAACATCAACAAAACTCACCTTTGTGATTTCGTTGAATTTATCATTGCAAATGCATCTGCAGGTTATCCATACATCTCTGTGCCATGTCTGTCATCGCCGCTAAAATGTGGAGACACTTTGGTACATTCAATGGGGGTCTGGCGGGAGACACTTTCGCATCTTCGGGCCAGTGGTGCAACTTGAATCCCTGCCTGTTAGTGTTGTTACACCCTCGGACAACACACCGACGAGGCATGATGTCTCCAAGGTTCCAAAAAATAGTCGAAAAAACGGAAAATAACAGAGCTGAGACCCAATGTTTACAATGTGTTGAAAATAAAAATGGCGGCTGTATTACCTCGGCGACGTCACATTCTGACATCATCGCCTCCAGCGCGATAAACAGAAAGGCGTTTAATTCGCCAAAATTCACCCATTTAGAGTTCGGAAATTGGTTAAAAAAATAGATGGTCTTTTTTCTGCACCATCAAGGTATATATTGACGCTTTCATAGGTCTGGTGATAATGTTCCCCTTTAAAGCTTAGGGAAGGCAGAACAAAACTAAAACTGAACTGGCTACAAAGTAAACAAAAACAGAATGATGGACAACAGCAAAGACTTACTGTGGAGCAGAGACGGCGTCCACAATGTACATCCGAACATAACATGACAATCAACACTCTTCTCACAAGGAGGGATGAAAACCACTTAAATATTCTTGATTGGTAAAAACAAAACAGAAGCAGGGAATATCGCTCAAACGAAGACATGAAACTGCTACAGGGAAATACCTACAAAACAGGTAAAGCCACCAAAATTAGGAGCGCGAGACAAAAACTAAAACACTACATACAGGAAAAAAGCAAAAAATAACTCAAAATAAGTCACGGCGTGATGTGACAGGTCGTGACAGTACACCTACTTTGAGAGAAGAGCTATATTGATGGTTATGGTTTAAAGTCTTATCCAACAATTGCGACAACAACTTTTTATCGTCAACTGAGTTTAATTTTTTTTATGATTTCTGCCAGTGGTGTGTCTCTGGATTTTTTCAATTAAGAAAATGTGCCTTGGCTCAAAAAAGTTTGAAAAAGACTGGAATAGGAAATAACAACACAGATTGATCAGTGAGAGCAGCTTTTTTTTTTTTTTTTTGTATCAGCGCAGTGCCACTGTGTCTGTGTTGCAGCTGCCGTGTCCACAGCAGTGACCCCGTGTGGAGTTCATGTCATGTGGGAGGCAGTGACAGAATTGTGGTTTGGACGTCTGGGCCGGGCTTACATTGAGCACAATCCTGCTGGAGTTTGGGCTTTTCTTTTTTTTTTTTTTTTGCATGGCTGTGCTAAACGCATGTCGCCAGCTCCTCATGCAAATCTATGAAGAAATAGCCGCCTTAATAGAAAACATACTGAACATTCCTCAAAAATGTCTCATTTTATTTGTCCCCATCTTCCTTTTTTGCTTTTTTTTTTCCCCCTCCTTGTTTAATTGCTGAAGATTCCAACTTGAGGCTTCTCTTTTTTGTGGTAAATGTGAAGGCTCGTCAGATCACTGGTGCCAGAAGATCAGCGTCACTTCTGAAACAAAAATGCTGTACATCCCAGCCCTTTCCTGCTACTGCTGCCGAGGCGGAGGCAAGCAGCCAGTGGGGAGAAGTCGCCGCACCCTGCCACAGAGGCCCAGAGGCCTGCCCCCTTTTGGATATGCTACTGCTCACTTTGACCACAGCTATACTTATACTGCTGACTGATTGTTTTAATTCCTGAACAAACATCTTTATTCTCATGCGTCGGTCCTCTGCTGGTATTTATATCTGGTACACATTGGGAGCAATGTGTAGGGCTAAAAATTGATTTTCCTAATTAACCTTGTTTTATGTTAGTAACCTTTTCCAAAAATTCAGATGAAAACATCAGTACCTTTTTTTCCATTTGAAATAATGTATGCCCAATTACTTCATTCCAAACACCTACAATTATTAAAGGGGAACATTATCACAATTTCAGAAGGGTTAAAACCATAAAAATCAGTTCCCAGTGGCTTATTTTATTTTTCGAAGTTTTTTTCAAAATTTTACCCGTCCCGGAATATCACTAAAAAAAGCTTTAAAGTGCATGATTTTCGCTATTTGCCTAAGCCACTGTCCATGTCCCTCGGACGTCACATAGCGATTCCAATACAAACAATGGCGAGTAGCACAGCAAGATATAGCGACATCAGCTCGGATTCAGACTCGGATTTTAGCGGCTTAAGCGATTCAACAGATTACGCATGTATTGACACAGACGGTTGGAGTATGGAGGCAGATAGCAAAAACGAAATTGAAGAAGAAACTGAAGCTATTGAGCGAAAAGCTATTTACGCTATTCGGCCATGCATGTCTGTCTTAGCATCGCCGGTAAAATGTGCGGACCAAACGATCAGGACACTGGATCAACTTAAATCCGTCGATTAGTAAGTGTTTGTTTCGCATTAAATGTGGGTGGAAGGAAACGCTGGATGTAAATATAGTTTCAAATGTACATACAGGTAGCCTAAATAGCATGTTAGCATCGATTATCTGGCAGTCATGCCGCGACCAAATATGTCTGATTAGCACATAAGTCAATAACATCAACAAAACTCACCTTTGTGATTTCGTTGACTTTATCGTTGGGAATGCATCTGCTTTGAGTGTCGCAGGATATCCAGACATTCTTGCCATCTCTGTCGTAGCATCACCGGTAAAAACCAAACGAGGGACTTTCGCATCTTTTGACACTGGAACAACTTAAATCCGTCGACTGGTATTTGTTTGTTTGGCATTAAATGGGGATGGAGGGAAAGGCTGGATCCAAATATAGCTACAAATGAGGCATAATGCTGCAATATGTACACACAGCTAGCCTAAATAGCATGTTAGCATCGATTAGCATGCCGTGCTAATCGATGCATATTCTACATAAATCCACTTGAATCCGTCCCTGATCGTGTTGTTACACCTTCCGACAACACACCGACGAGGCATGATGTCTCCAAGGTATCGGAAAATAGTTGAAAAAACGGAAAATAACAGAGCTGATTTGACTCGATGCGTGTGATGTGGTAGGGAAAAATGGCGTTGAGTACCGATGTGACGTCACGTTCTGACGTCGTCGCTCAGAGAGGCATAAACAGAAAGGCGTTTAATTCGCCAAAATTCACCCATTTAGAGTTCGGAAATTGGTTAAAAAAAGATATGGTCTTTTTTTCTGCTACATCAAGGTATATATTGACGCTTACATAGGTCTGGTGATAATGTTCCCCTTTAACACAAAACATATTTTATATGGAATAAAACAATTTAGAGTCCATATAAATGACAAATTAAATGGATAAATGAAAATTTAACACCACTTTTACTTTTAGTGATGACTCTTGCTGACAAAGACAGCGATGTGTGGAGCGAGAGAATCTCATGGACACCACTTTTGTACTTTGCTATGAAGTTCTTTCTTTAATTCAATGGTGTTTGTAACATTCTACCATCCTAGTCACGTCCGTTGTGTCCTTGAGCAAGACACTTCACCCTTGCTCCTGATGGGTGCTGGTTAGCGCCTTGCATGGCAGCTCCCGCCATCAGTGTGTGAATGTGTGTGTGAATGGGTGAATGTGGAAATACCGTCAAAGCGCTTTGAGTTCCTTAACAAAATAAGGTAGAAAAGCGCCATACTGTCATGCCTGTGAATCAGGTCTTATGTTTGATTATGTTATGTTTCCCGTTTTGCACTTCCTGGTTTTGTTTGTTTCCATAGTTACCCATTAATTTCCACCTGGTCTCCTAGTCACGCCCCGGTCCTCAGCTCTCACACCTGTTTCCAATTACCACAGCCAGTATTTAAGTCATTTGTTTTCTGTTCCTAGGCCTGGGAACTTTACTTGCCTGCCTACCTACCTACCGACCTATGCTGCACATCCTTCATGCCCTCGATCACCTGCCACGCACCTTGCTATTCATGCCCCTTGTTTTTGGTCATAGTAAGTGTTTTGTTTTAGTTGTTCATAGCCATGCCATCGTGCTGTTTTTGTTTATAGTTCATTATTATTCATGCCATTGAGCAAGTGTTTTGGTTTCATGTTTATAGTTATAGCCTCAGTTTTAGTCTTTTGTTTCATAGCCCTGTTTTCGATCCGCCACTGAGCGTGCCCCTTGTTTTCCCTGTTTTTCTATTATAGTGTGTATACATGCAAAGTAGGAATGTACGGTATACCGATACTAGTAGATAACCTCTGTACGAATGAATCAAAAACGGTGTTATACTCCCTTTGAAAAATGCAGATTCCCTTTTCTTTTTTTTTTTAACGGGCATGACGGCACACCGTCAAGTCGTGGCACTGATGGTTTTACGAGCAAAATGGCATGTTTGGTGTACAGACAGAAGGGGGAGAATGGACGCATTTGGCTTTAGTTTTTTAAGATGCTCTGCAATGATAATCAATAAACATGCTTTCAAGAAAAACTTCAACGATGCGTTGTCCGCTATACTTTATGTTTTAGTCGACAAAATGTAGTGTAATTTTAGTCTATTAAAATGTTCATGAGTTTCCTCGACTAAATCTGGGTTAAATCTAGATTAGTTTAGATGAATGAAATATGACAAATTAAAATACATTTTCGTCCAAAGACTGTAACTAAAACTAAATTAAAAAAACAGGTATCAAAATTAGCACTGACTGTACCGGTTCAAATGTGAAAGGTACCCATCCCTACTTGCAACTTTCTTTGGCCCCATTAAGGCTTCTTTAAAGGCAAAATCTAGACAAAATCATATGAAAAATGGGGTACGGAAGGTTCCACACTAGCTGTTTTACATATATTTGGAAACAGGAGGTTCTCTGTCACAGAATGGATCTTGGTTAAATTAAAAGTTTTGACGATATTCTCATTGTTTTCTTTACGTCCAATTGTTTTGGTAAACTTCCATGATGTGCTGGGAGCTTGCAGCAATTCTTTATTTTTTTGTTATCCTGCAGCAATTATGTGATCACAGCATATTCCTGTCGCATGTGTTTTATGATGTTACGTTATTTTTGTTATGATCATTTCTGTTTGGATTGTTTAGATCAGGGGTCAGCCACATGCGGCTCTTTAGTGGCTCCCTGGACCTCTTTCAGAGATGTGAGAAAATGGAAAAAGATGAAAAAAAAAATGTTTTATTGTAATATATTTTCTGCAGGAGAACAAAAATGACACAAACCTTTGTAATTGTTAGAAATCCCACTGTTTGTATTATACATGCTTCACTGATGAGTATTTGGAAAGCCCCGTTTTGTCCTACTAATGTCAGCGATCCATGAACTCATCGTAGTTTGTAAATTTTTCTGATGTTGCCACAGAAAAGTTGTTTTAAGTTTTATGCCACTCCTTTGTCTCATTTTGTCCACCAAACATTTTATGCTGTGCGTGAATGCACAAAAGTGAGCATTGTTGATTTCATTGGTTTGCTGGAGTGCTAATCAGGCATATTTGGTCAATCCATGACTGCACCCTCTGAGAAGCCTCCATTTTACTAATGTTTTCCAATGTTGCAAAAATATTAAAAAAATATTATAGCTAATATAGACACTTACATCGTGTGTTGTCTTCATTATAACACTTATATAGGGCTTTAATTTTTTTGCGGCTCCAGACCGATTTTTTAAAAATATTTTTGGTCCAATATGACTCTTTCAACATTTTGGGTTGCCGACCCCTGGTTTAGATGTTTGCCCATGTGGACCAACGTTGAATGTGGAAATGGTGAGGTGCGTATGCTGACAGGTGGTCGCTTACACATAGTGCTGTTCACACAAACTCCACTTTACACTGAGACCCTGTTACTTTTGGTTTTCTCATAATGTTTTTTTTTCTTAACATACCTTTAACCATTTCCTCGTCATGCTGCTTTTCAAGTGTTTGTTTGGCCGAGATGGGTGACAAGGCCCCCTTCACAAAGTCCGAGCTGGTTGCTAAGGACATTGAGAAGGAATTTGTGGAACTCAGTAAATCTATGAAGGACTCTGGCCTGGTTGGACAAACACAGCTCTCTCTTAAAGAAGACACTTCAGTACATTAAACTCCCACAAATCACTGAGAAAAAAGGTCCCTAGCAGTGTATTTTAACGTGAGACCTCTTCTCCATACAGAAAGCCTAAATCTCAAATACTGTAAGGGCCATTCCACCAAGTTGGTGCAATTCGCTTAATGCAAACCTGGGCAAAGTAAGGCCCAAAAATGAAGGTGTGTGTTTTTGAGTCCGACCTGGACATAATATTGACTATACACAAATGAAAATTTAATTTTGTTTATAAATTATATGCAATCTGTTGTTTCCCTAATTTTCCATTGTACATGGATGTAGGTGTGTGTTGCTGAGCCCGACTTGGACATTATCTGGACTGGACCTGGTTTTAAAAACTCTTTAAACAAATCTAATGTCATTAACAGCCTGTTCTGGTGAAGATAAAGTCATTTTATATATATATATATATAAATATAAATAAAATAAAATAAAATATGATACATAAATAAAAAATAATTTTCTTGGATAAAAAAGAAAGTAAAACAATATAAAAACAATTACATAAAAAATAGTAATTGATGAAAATGTTAGTGGACCAGCGGCACGCACAATCATGTGTGCTTCAGGGTTTCAGGGACCGTGTCCCTTACAGACTGTGTTGTCTATGTTGTGGGAACCAGAATATTGGTAGCAGAAAGAAACAACCCCTTCTGTGTGAGTGGGTGTGGATGAGTGTGAATGGGGGAGGGAAGGTTTTTTTTGGGTTGATGCACTAATTGAAAGTGTATCTTGTGTTTTTTATGTTGATTTAATGAAAGAAAAAAAAATTAAGGCCCGGTGGCCACATGCGGCCCCGTTAAGTATTTCAATCTGGCCCGCCGGACATTCCCAATTAATTCATTTAGATCTTTAAGATGGAAACTTTAGCTGCCATTATGATGTGCAGTGATGTTTTCAAATGACCGTAAGTCTTCAACTAAACAAAGTATTTCAATGGTTGGAATCTGCACTTTTGCATGATATACTTGTTACTATATGGTCATTTAAGTCGCAGCAGCTCAGACGAGGCACCAAGCAGTGTGGGTGGGGAGCGTTTCCACAGAGTGTCATCCTGAAATGTGGGTGTCAGGGACAGACGTGGAAGGAGATTTTCACAACAAAGTTCTAAAGCAGGGGTCGGGAACCTTTTTGGCTGAGAAAGCCATGAAAGCCAAATATTTTAAAATGTATTTCCGTGATAGTATTATAATATTTTTTAACACTGAATACAACTAAATGCGTGCATTTTAAGTAAGACCAACATTTTTCGAGTATAATAAGTCTCTTATTCTTTTTAATAACATTGTTATTCTGAAGCTAGTAATAAATAGTAATAGTAAATAGTAAACCAGTAATAAATAAAATAATTCTACAATTAATGCAACTTCTTGAACAGATGCGGTAGAAAACGGATGAATGGATTAAAATGCATGAGAATGTTTAATATTTTGAACGTTATTTATATTTTGAGTGTAATTATTAATTACTTATCGTGTTAAGCAATGTCAGCTAAGATTTATCTGAGAGCCAGATGCAGTCATCAAAAGAGCCACATCTGGCTCTAGGGCCATAGGTTCCCTACCCCTGTTCTAAAGCTTAGTTATATATCAGAGTGTTTATTGTATTTTTACCCTTTGCGTTCATATTTTGCTGTTTGTCACAATTTTGATGCATTTTTGTCGCATTTTGCTTGATTGTAAAATATGTCGATGGAGTGGGGTTGTGACGTTCATATGTTGTCAATATTCAGTGTTTTATCGTTCATAGAAAAATTTAAAATTCCATTCCGTTTTTTAAAGCGGTCTGTCAAAATGTTTTTAAAATTCAACCAGACATTATTGTCAGGTTTTGTATTAGTGTTTTCCAAAAAAAATAGGTATACCAGCCCTCAGACACATTTTTTTCTTTAAATTTGGCCCCCCAGTCAAAATAATTGCCCAGGAATGGCTTATTGCAACTTTCTCAAACTACTCATCTTACATTCCTTTAATGTCTTTTTTTTTTCCAATCCTATATCTGATAATACACACATTAAACTACTCATGTTTATTGGCCCATCCAGGCAACTTTTTTAAAACTTTTCATTAATTTCACCATTATTGATTTCTCAAGTTGTTATCCGAAAAAATATCGTCATTGCACTGTCTGTTATATATTATAATATACTACTTTTGTATCCAACATGTTTTTGCACGGTGGAACAGGGATTAGTGTGTGTGCCTCACAATACGAAGGTTCTGAGTAGTCCTGGCTTCAATCCTGAGCTCGTGATCTTTCTGTGTGGAGTTTGCATGTTCTCCCCGTGACTGCGTGGGTTCCCTCCGGGTACTCCAGCTTCCTCCCACTTCCAAAAACACGCACCTGGGGATAGGTTGATTGGCAACACTAAATTGGCCCTAGTGTGTGAATGTGAGTGTGAATGTTGTCTGTCTATCTGTGTTGGCCCTGCGATGAGACGGTTACTTGCCCAGGGTGTACACCGCCTTCCGCCCTAATGCAGCTGAGATAGGCTGCAGCGCCCCCCGCCCCGCGACCTTTCAAAGGGACAAACGGTAAAAAATGGACGGATGGATGGATGTTTTTGCTGCCCGTCATAACTGATTTTATTGAAAAGAATGACAACTGAACTCATGAAATCGATGAAACCCCCCTTGGCCCTGGGTGAGAAAAAATCCTGCAGCCGTCCCTGGCTGGCCCAAATACTTTATCATTGTGCTTGTGTCCATCTTAACGATATGTTGTTTTTATGGCTCTTTGACAATGTTTGGAAAAGAATGGAAGTTTGTTGGGTGGTCGTGTTGGGAACAAGCTAATAAGTGTTCTTTTGGTCCAAACATAAAAGTTTATATCACTTGTAAATCCAAGATTAACTAGTTTGTATAGACAGGGAAAGGATTTGGCTTGTTTATCCTCAGACTGACGTAATTCTGTGATTAGTGCTTGGTTTTTATACCGTGGTTTGTCTTTTTGCTCACACAAAGTCCACCACCCGGCTGACTGGAGACAAAGCCCACATGAAGTCCCTTTTCTCCCATACAAAGTGCAAAACAACGAAAAATGCATGCTGACGTACGCAGAGAGGTAGGAAGTCAATAAAAAGCATGCAAGCGGTGAGATGAAAAGGAAAAGTCGCGAGGCAGCCAGTTGGAATTTAGCACATCTGTTAGCTTAACAGGACTCTCAATCATGTGCGATGTTACGGAGGCTGAAAGATGGGCAGTGAACGACAGGCCAGGTCATCGCTGAGCTCACTCACGTGTTTTTCACCAAAAGGTACAAGACTGAACTTTTGCCCTCTCATTCCTCTCTTGGTAATAATGTACCAATGCAACCAATGTTTCTCTTTATATAATAAGTAAACTAAACATTTTGGTTATTGTTTCCTCTTGTAATGGAGTTATTGTGTCAAACAATCTCCCTTTGTGTAACGGTGTAAGTCTAAGCTACATATTGATTTAAAAATGCCCCCTTTAATTTCAAAGTTGTTCAGAAGTTAAACACTTCTTCTGGTATGTTCTTTATAACACATTGGCACAGGGGTCCAAAGTGTAATTCAGAGACCATTTGTGGCCCGCAGCCAATTTTTTATTGCTTGAATTTTTTTTTAGAAAAAAGCAGCAAATATGGGTAAAATAGAACAAATTGGCACCCTGTCAAGGTAAAAATTGTCACAAACAGCTCTGCCCGAGTAGGACAAAAATCAGTGGAATAATAACAAAAAGAGCACTCAAAAACAAGTGAGAAAAAAATAAACAAACACACAGACGGCAGCTTTGATTCTATATAACCATCCCCATGTATATATTTAATGTGTGTATATATATGTGTGTATATATATATATATATATACATACATATACTGTATATATATATATATACACATATATATACACACATATATATATATATGTATATATATATGTGTATATATATATATACAGTATATGTATGTATATATATATATATATATATATATATATACATATATATATATATATATATATATATATATATATATGTACACCACCTTCCGCCCAATTGCAGCTGAGATAGGCTCCAGCGCCCCCCGCGACCCGGAAGGGAATAAGCCGTAGAAAATGGATGGATGGATGGATATATATATATATATATATATATATATATATATATATATATATATAACTGTATGAATATATACATGAGGTTAAATTAAAATTGTATATCATTAATTTTGTTCATAATCCTTATGAGACAAAAACATGCAAGCACAAGGCAGCTAATAATCCAACAATGTTTTATATACGTGCTGTAACCATGAAGTAACATGTAGTTTAAAGCATTACTGAAACATTTTCTCCTGCGCGCATTGATTTCACAGACCGCATATCATCATTCTGTTTGCTACCACTAATCATGGCAGACTTCACAAGAGCCGCCCACAACTACTTTGTGACAAGTGACGATCCAGAACCTTATATTTTTTAGCCTGACAATGCAGAGGATTAACTAAAAGTTTTAGAAGCTGAGTGATACGTAAGTAGATCCAGTTATAGTGAAACGCTAAACTATTTTGTATTACTAGTGCTAACCTCTAAACGTTTCACCAACAAAATAGGAACATAAGAAAACAGTGATTTACCTTGTCCGCTCTTACTGGGATGCAGACTGATGGGATGGTTGTATCTTTAAGCAAAAAAACTTGTGCTCCTCTTAATATGGCAAATTCAGCATAATCCTTACTCCACAGTTAACAAGAAATTCTGCAATGAAACAAGGATCTTGCCACGTCCTTCTAGCGATGTCCTCGAGTTAAGCGCCAGCATATTCACCGTTTTAGTTGGTCTGGGTTTTTATCTGGTAGCATGTGGAATTTGTAAGTGTTTAAACTTTTCCAAACTCAAAGGTGATTCAGCACCAGCCGCTTTTCCACTAGCTAGCATACCTCTTCACTCTCGATAGTAGAGTGAGGCGCTGTGTCACTACGGCATAAAAGTAGTTCCTCTGTGTTATCTCTTACACTAACAATGTTGCTATACCTTAATTAGTATGCAGGTCACGACATAAAAGTGAGGTGTTGTTGGCGTGTTTGTTTATGCTTTATAGAGTGTTTTATTTGCAAAATGGATTAATCCCTATTGCCTCAGTGTTATCCGCCTTGTGCTAGCAGTCTTTTACTATGTAGAATACACAGAAAAGGGAAAGACGTTTGTTCTTTTCTCATATTAGGATTTAGGATTATGGAAATTCCCCAAAAAGGAAATTTTTCTTTAAAAAAAAAAAAAAAAAAAGATTTGTTTAGAGGACTTTTGTTGTGCGTTGTTCGTCATCTGACGCAGAGGAAAAAAGTAACCTGAAACTGCACACCTGCATTAGGAGCATGATTATAATTCTGCATGTCTGTCATTTCAATGCAGATTTTTTTTTTTCGGCAGTTACTGCGGATGGTGACGGTTTCTGAGAAGCGCTGGAGGGCCCGGACACGCGCAGGCGGTGCGGATGGATGGAGTGACGACGGCGGAGAAGGATTTGAGAGTGGCGACTGTGACGACGAGGATGAATGCACCGGTGTCTCTGGCCTGGGACCGCCTCCACGACGCAAGAGGTTACGAGTCTTTGCAGGTTAGAGGCACGCTGTCATTGAATAATGATCTTTTTTAAATGTTCAATATCTACTGTTCTCATTATACATGCTTTTCCACTGGAAAAGTCAAGTACTATCAGGTACCATTTCTGATACCAAATGGATGATAAAACACCACTAGTTGCTCAAAAGTCTTCATTTGAGGATACTAAAGAAATGATAGTGTTGGAGTCAACACCACAAAGTAAAGACCGAAGACTCTTTGGGCTTGAAAGCAAGTAAAGACCAGGATGAAGGCAATGTGAGACCAAATCAAGACGCAACAGTTTGTTTATATGTAAAACATACATCTCCTTCTTTGTCTCATTTTGTCCACCAAACATTTTATGCTGTGCGTGAATGCACAAAGGTGCGCTTTGTTCATGTCATTGACTTGTGTGGAGTGCTAATCAGGCATATTTGGCCACTGCATGATAACTTAGATTTATATCGCGCTTTTCTAAACACTCAAAGCGCTCACAGAGAAGTGGGACTCAACATTCATTCACACCTGGTGGTGGTAAGCTACATCAGTAGCCACAGCTGCCCTGGGGTAGCCTGACAGAAGCATGGCTGCCAGTTTGCGCCTACGGGCCCTCCGACCACCACCTATCAATCATTTATCATTCATTCACCAGTGTGAGCGGCACCGGGGGCAAGGGGTGAAGTGTGCTGCCCAAGGACACAACGGCAGCGATTTTTTGGATGTCAATAGGTGGGAAGCGAACCTGCAACCCTCAGGTTTCTGGCCAGCCGCTCTACCCACTACACCGCGCCGCCCCCTGCATAACTGAAAGCTAATCAATGCTAACATGCTAGTCAGGCTAGCTGTATGTAAATATTGCATCATTATGCCTCATTTGTAGGTATATTTGAGCTCATTTGATTTCCTTTACTTTTATCCTCTTTGCAAATAATTCATATTTGCATGTCTCATGACACATTAACTGTAAGTAATATTAAAGTGCATTTCTGATAGTTATTTGTGTGCCATGTTGTTCCAGACCACAGCAAAAGTTACCTATCCTCTGATTTACTAAAGTTGTCCAATGTTGTTAAATTGTGTAGAATAAATATTTAATTTCAACATTTCTGTCAACGAATATTTGCTTAACCCTGCGACACATAGTCATTTTGATAGTAGGCTATTATAGCTTATATAGAGACTTAGATCATATGTTGTCTTAACTATAACACTTATATATGGCTTTTCATTTTTTGTGGCTCCAGACGGATTAGTTTTTTGTATTTTTGGCCCAATATGGCTCTTTCAACGTCTTGGGTTGCCAACCCCTAATTTAACCTGAGTTGATCGTGCTACCCGTATTAGTTCATTTATTGTTTACAACTAGTTTACAATTTTTTTTTTTTTTTTTTTTGGGAAAATAAATAGTTGGTGGTGTAATGATCCACACTTTGTATGGAAGAGCATCCAGTAAAAAAATAAGTCACAACCTTTCATGCGACTGACTCACTGTGGTGACCCCTGACATGGAAAAAGCCACAGTGAGGGGGGAAAAGGACGGACAAAGATACAGCTTGTTCAGTGATAAATGGATATGGCAAATGCAATGTAAATTAGCAGCTGGTGTATTTTGAAAAGTGGAGCCTTTTTTTTTAGCACTTTATATCAGGCATGCTTTAGGCATATTGCATATATTTATTCAGCATATACATATTAAAAGAAGCATTTCAAAACAGGTAACAGGCTGCATAATTTCCAGTTGTATTATTTGTCAAAATTATATTAATTTACTTGATAATTGACTGTTTAATATCTGGTTACTTTCTGTAGTAACATAATTCTATCTACACTTCGGTCAAAATGTTATAAGCACTTGATCTTCGGTTGTTGACATTAGTTTTGGATGTAGGGGCAGTTTTAGTCATACTGATACTTCCAATTTTGAAGATAATTTTTGATCACAATTATCATCAGACAAAAAACACAGGATGACAATGTAACGGTATCGATACCCTATATCCAGGGATTCATCATATTTTCCGGACCATAAGACGCACTGCCGATGAACGGTCTATTTTTGATCATTTTTCATGTATTAGGTGCATTAAAGGCCTACTGAAATGAAATGTTCTTATTTAAACGGGGATAGCAGGTTCATTCTATGTGTTATACTTGATCATTTCACGATATAGCCATATTTCTGCTCAAAGGAATTAGTAAAGAACATTGACGATAAATTTCGCAACTTTTGGTCGCTAATAAAAAAGCCTTGCCTGTACTGGAAGTAGCAGACACATCTGTGCGCGTCACGTCACGGGTTGTATAGCTCCTCACATCCTCTCATTGTTTATAATCATAGCCACCAGCAGCAAGAGCGATTCGGACCGAGAAAGCGACGATTTCCCCATTAATTGGAGCAAGGATGAAAGATTAGTGGATGAGGAAAGTTAGAGTGATGCACTAGAAACAAAACAAAAAAACAAAAAAAAGGCGACGGCAGTGGGAGCGAATCAGATATTAGACACATTTACTAGGATAATTCTGGAAAATCCCTTATCTGCTTATTGTGTTACTAGTGTTTTAGTGAGATTATAAAGTCATACCTGAAAGTCGGAGGGGTGTGGTGACCGCCAGTGTCTCTGATAGAAGCCATGGAGGAGCCAAGAAAGTCGCAGCTGCCTCTTTGACAGCTGCTGCAGGAGAACGCAAGCTCCGCTCATGTCCCCGGTAAGAGCCGACTTATTACCACAATTTTTAAACGAAACCTGCCGGTTGACATGTGGTAGAGAAACATGTTCGCTTGACCGCTCTGTTCCATATTAAAGCTTCACAACAAACAAAGAAACACCGGCTGTGTTTTGGTTGCTAAAGGCAGCTGCAATCCACCGCTTTCCACCAACAGCATTCTTCTTTATAGTCTCCATCATTAATTGAACAAATTGCAAAAGATTCAGCAACACAGATGTCCAAAATACTGTGTAATTATGCGATTAAAGCAGACAACTTTTAGCCGTGAGTGGTGCTGGGATAAAATGTCCGCTCCAACCAATAACGTCACAAAGACGCGTCAACATAAGCGTCATCACTCCGCGACGTTTTCAACAGGAAACATTGCAGGAAATTTAAAATTGCTATTTAGTAAACTAAAAAGGCCGTTTTGGCATGTGTTGCAATGTTAATATTTCATCATTGATATATAAACTATCAGACTGCGTGGTCGGTAGTAGTGGGTTTCAGTAGGCCTTTAAAAGGAGTGATGATATATATTTTTTTTTTCAAAATTGAGAACACTTCCTTGTGGTCTCAATCAGTGGTCCCCAACCACCGTGGCCCAATTGGCACCGGGCCACAGAAGAATTTTTTATACATTTTTATTTTTAAAAAAAATATATATATATATATATATATATATATATATATTTTTTTTTTTTTAATTAAATCAACATAAAAAACACAATATACACTTACAATTAGTGCACCAACCACAAAAACCTCCCTTTTTCATTACAAAAACGTCCCTTTTTCATGACAAAGAAAAAAATAAAATAAAATAAAATAAAAAGGACCCCCCCACCACCCGGGCCGCGGGACAAATTATTAAGCGTTGACCGGTCCGCGGATACAAAAAGGTTGGGGACCACTGGTCTACATAACACCGTCTGGCTGGAACTCTCTAGTAATTAAAGTTGTTTGGGTGAATAATGTACACTCACTACACCGGTATGTTTTAGCGCTTTCATGGCAAGTTTACTGACAGATAAAAGTAAACATTTTACACTACTTTATATTAGAAATGGCAACAGTGGACCATGAATGTCACATAAGATAGAGGGAAATAAGAAGCTTATCAACTACAGCATCTGCGCAATTTTTCTAGATTTACGCAGATCCCAAATACAGATCGGCAGGTACCAGAAGGTTAATATTGCGAAACAAAACACCAGAAAATATGTCTTACCTGATACACGCACCATAATAATACTCCAATGTTTAATGTGCACACAATCCTTCAAGCGGTGCAGCTTCATAGCTTACCAAAGTTGTACTAAAACATTTTGATAGATATTTTAGCGCCGTGTGTATTGTTCTTTATTTTCAATGGAACATATAGAATGTTGGTGGGGTTTACTTGAGACATATTGCAGTCTACACGTATCTCTTGTGTGTGAGACTGACATCATAGTGCAGTCTACACTTATCTCTTATGCTTGACTGCCACCTACTGATCACACTCATCATTACATCGTGTAACAAATAAAATAGCTTTGAGGCGGGTAAGCTCAACCAAACGTATTGCTTACATTAGACGCACTGTTGAGTTTTGAGGGGAAAAAAGCATTTTAAGTGCACCTTATAGTCTGGAAAATACGGTATTTCCCGAGTTTGTATACAATAACAAAAACGACAAAAGATTTGCTTGTAAAAAATATTGATCTAATCACTGTAGTATCGACAATTTACGGTCTCTATAATAATCATCATTGCTATCGATATTATAGATGGATTCTCATTTTAATTGAGGGTTGCTAGCTGAGAAGGGGCTTTGCACTGTGGAGGTACTTTAGTCGCTGGCACGAATGCAACACTGTTTTGAGGATGTTTGTTCGCCTGTTGCTAGAATGTGTTATCAAAATGCATTATGATGATACAATAGTATTAAAAGCTCTATGGTCTGCCAATTGTATATGATTTATATCGTAAATTGTCTTTGTCTCACAACGCTAGCACGCGTTATTTGTTTCCGTTCAAACTTGCAACAATACCTCATGGCATTCCGCTATTATTTAGCCTGTTTGCCTGCCAAGTGTTTGAGCCGTTGCCAAGTTTACAACTGGACGTGAGATCCAGTGCTACCCATGTGTTGAAAATTGGTAACGACTGATTTTACGTGAGTAAAATTAGTAGTCCTGACCGAATTCAGTCAGTACCTGTAAAAATAATGAATTCGGTAGCCATCACTATAGAAGAAAAACGGAATCAACAACAAAAAATAGGTGGAAGAGTAAAAAAAATATCGGCCGATGAGGTTTATCCAGGGAGCGTTCATTGCTAGTTGAAGTCTTTAAAAACGACCATGTACAATAATGGATCGAGAATTGCAATGTATGTTATAGATTTGTGGTTCTCAAACTTTTTTCACCAACTACCACCTCAAAATGACAAGCACTGAAGTCGCGTAATAGTACTAAGTATTCATTAAAAAGAAGGCAGATGTTTTATTTAACAAGTATATTTAATACTTTGGCCACTGTAACATTACACACAGTTTGAAAAGTAACACTGTGCTTAAACGTAGGAAGATAATACACTGTACTTTAATCAAGTGATTCTTTGGCGTACCACTAGTGGTACATTTACCACTATGTGAGAATCACTGATGTAGATGAATCCATACCATTGTATTTTTGGGAACTCAAAATCAGTTTAACCAATTTTAATAAACAAGTTTGAAAAACCATGACTGTATGTGACATCTTTGATGACAAAAAATAAGCAATCCTGTTCCTGCAGTGTTGTTTTGAACCGGTCTTAAGAATAAATTGAGTCCCCATGTCAGAGTCAAAGACAAGAAAAAAATGTAGCAATCCTGAGCACATTAACACTGAAATGACAAAAATGAGCATCTGTGCAAATATTAGCTTGGCTGTGCAGAATTATAGTCCATAGTCTATGCTGCAGCGCTGTGTTTTCTTGCTGCCCTGACTCTTCTCTTGTTTGCTTGTCAGCCACATGCTGAGAAGTAAATCTAGGAGACTTTTTTTACCTCCTCCTTGTTGTTTGGTGACTTGTCTTGTTGTGACTGATGCTTTCATTGCTGCGTTGCGTCGTGTCCTACATTAGTTATTCACACAGGACCTGCAGCATTCACAATGGTCACTACCGTATTTTCCGTTTTTTTAGCCAGCTACTTTTTTCCATTGCTTCGAACCGTACGGTTACAAAACGGTGCGGCTAATTTATAGATTTTTTTTTTTTTTCGTTAACGGCCATAATGTTTTGTATTCCTTAAACGTTGTTCATATTAAACCGAGAAAGACACTGAAAACGTGTGTCGTTTTTTTGTGCTATGACGCCATCCTTTGGACAAGTTTGCTCACTGCAGGTGCAGCGGTTTGAAAATGTTCTTCTGGTTTTGTGCCTTAAACCGGAAGTATAACCGTCTATAGCCTTTCTGCTCGAAAGGATTCTTCATTCATCAGTCCAAGCAACGTTTGTGAGTTTTACAATATAACTAAAACAATTCATTCTTACTCAACTGACCCATGTGGGATGTCTGTAGGTGCATTTTTATGCATATACTGTATGTGTGTGTTATCATAATGTAGTCAAGCTAGCGTTGTCAGCATTGGCAAATATGCTGACACGTTTACAAGTGTCTATGTTTGTATTATCAACTTACGATTCAGTTCAGTTTCAGTTTATTTCGGACATACATGCGATACAATGTAATGCATCACACATTTCCGATTGTTTCATTACAGCATGTCCGAAAAGGAGTAGGAGTAATCCTACCCCTTTTCAAACCATAGCAATTTTATCTAATTTCCTTGTTCTCTGAAACAGAACAGTGGACAAATAAATAATAAATAATTAATATACATAGTAAGCAAACAAATACTAAATACATAAATAATCTTTGTCTAAATAATAAAAAATTAAAAAAAAAGGTTCAAGATGTTCATCTTAATTCTTGTTCTGTGTACATTGTGAACACTTGTTTGAACAGTCTCTTCAACTGAATCATATTGGTCCACTGTTTGATTTATTTGGTTAATCCATTCCATAATTTAATTCCATATACTGATATACTAATACAATAGCATTCTTTCTTGTATTGTTTCACTTTTGTAAATTCACCAAAACGTCACTGTGGAATAATTGTGTCTGTTTAGCTGACTGGAGGGCTAGCTTCCGCAACTAGTAGGTCCATGACGATGACTTTTGTTTTGTTTGATCAGCCGTTTTACTACCGTGTTACAGACACCGGTTGACATCAACTAAGGTATGTAAATGAACATTTACAAAATGTGGTACATATCTTCAGCTAATATATGTTAAAGTATTTTGTTCTTATGAAATTTGGTGAGTGCAAATAAACACAGATGGGCTCTACAGCCTGGAAAATGGGGTCATTAAAACAGTGTTTTTCAACCTTTTCTGAGCCAAGGCACATTTTTTTCATTGAAAAAATTTCGAGGCACACAACCAGCAGAAAACATTAAAAATGAAACTGAGCAGCCGATATTGACAGTAAAAAAATAGTTTCAGCAATTGTTGGATATAAATTCAAACCATAACAAACCATGCATCAATATAGCTTTTGTCTCAAAGTAGGTGTACCGTCACGACCTGTCACGTCACGCCGTGACTTATTTTGAGGTTATTGTTGTTTTCTTGTGTGTAGTGTTTTCGTTTTTTGTCTTGCGCTCCTATCTAGTTACGGATGTACTTTGTGGACGCCGTCTGCTGATCCACACGCTGTAAGTCTTTGCTGTCGTCCAGCATTCTGTTTTTGTTTACTTTGCAGCCAGTTACGTTATAGCTTCGTTTTGCATAGGAAGAAGCTTCAATGCCTTTTCTTAGCGGCACATGCCTTTTGTTTATTTTTGGTTTAATCATTAGATACCTTTTTACCTGCACACTGACTCCCGCTGTCGTCTGCATATTGTGATCACCACAAACCATGTTCCCGACATCTACAAACCAATTAGCTACCTGCTAATACCTACTGAAATGGAGGAGTTACTCTGATGATGTCTACACAGCACAGACACTCAACAACGGCATGATTACTGGTTTGCAAAAAATATTTTTAACCCAATAAAGTGAAAATTACATAATCTCCCAGGGCAAACCAGACAAAATCTCATGGTACACAGTGGTTGAAAAACACTGCATTAAAATACACTACTAACAAAAGGAGGAATATTACTAACTTTTTGTGAGAGGTGTAATTTTTGGTGAATATTAGAGGTGTTTGCTGCTACTAGCGCAGGGTTTCCAGAGAAGTGAGTCAGAGTGGGCACACATGCAGAGGTGTTTACATGACTACCGTACATCTTGACACCACGGTGACACTCTTGAGGCAAGAGACGCAAGACTTCCTCAGGTAGCCGGCCCGGCATGACCTCTTGACCTGTTAATGTCAGTTAAAATTGGTCGGACAGGGCTCTCCTTAGGCCAAACAAAGACCAACTGAGGCTACAAACTGTCGGGAGAAAAGAAACTAAACAGAGAAAGCGGGAGAAAACAGCCGGGGTGCAGGAACAAGGGAGCTGGATATACGGCCACAAAGCCGGTGCAGCTGAGCAAACACTGGCGAGGGAGTCGTCCTCCTGTTGGGGATGTTGTGACAGAGATTTGGATTTTCAGTGCAGACAGAGAGACTAAGGAGCCGAGGTTAACACATCATGCAGGGCCATCACTTCCAGCAGGCTGGACCGTGAGAGCCTCGTGCCCTCACTCATACATGTCACACTCTCTCTTATTTCTTTACAAGCTGTTAAAGTGGGACGTTAAGGCCCCTTGTATATTCAACGTTCCATCTAAAATCTGGCAAGATTTCATTTTGCGACTGACCTCAGGCTGCTTCGCATTAGAGCCAGTAATGTTTGCAGACCTTGTAGAGTCCCCACTTATTTGCAGACGCGCAGATAGCGACTGATAGCCTGTAATGACCCAGCAAACCGCTGACCTAGCTTGGCCTGCCGGGCCTGTTTTGGTCAAACTTGGGGTGGGAAGGGGGCGTTCTGAGGTTCAAAGGTCAACCCACAGAGCATGAGGCCTAATGGGCTGGTTGTCTGAGCTGTGAGGCGCTGAGATGGACGAGTCAGATCCGGTTTCACAAAGGGGGAACACACAGCAGCCACGGCCTTGCACATCACACACATGGAAAGGTGACAGGAGCCACAACAATAAGGTGGCGAAAGAACGGACGCGGGGGCCGAGACCCCCGCACAGCTTGGCTGTCAAACTCCAAACACACAGAGGATGTCCCCAAACGTGCATAATGATTGATCTGTCCTCACTGGCTCTCAACACAGATTCCATAACTGACTGATTACCTTTGCTGGACACACACACACACACACACACACACACACACACGCTGTCTTTCCCTCCTGACCAATCATTGCCACCACATAACATTCCCCAGAACATTCCAGGCCAGGAGAGCTATTCCAGGACAGGGACAACCCACTCAACCTGCCCTCCCGCGCCTGTCCCCTCACAGGCTGACTAACAGCCAGACACAAATCATTCTGTCCTGTGACGTCTGATCATGTGTCAGTTGTGCTACACTCCTGTAAAACTAGGAAGTAGTTTGAAGCCGGTACAATTATGTATTACAGTCCTACCAACGTTTTTTTGACAAACATTTGCGCCAAACGTTATTGTATACTGACATTCGTGGTTGCCCGCAGGTAAGAATCCCGCTAATTGGTGATTAGGCTGTGTGGTGTTCATACAATGTGTGAGTCTAACTGTGCTCTAGTGTCGTACCGATACCTATATTTTGGTACAGGTACCAACATTTTTTCTAGTCTTTTAGTTCGACAAGTTATAGTGTTGTCAACTTCACAACAGTCGTTAAAGTAGTTTATTCGGTATGAATAGCAACAGTTTGACTCTGAAACAGATCATAAAGAAACCTGTTCAAACCAGTTTTGCTTACGTCGACATCCCATCTATGTCGAATAACCTGACCAGTATCAGTTGACTGTTTTGATATTATCACTAAAAACTTACTTTTAGACCTCCACCCCCAGATCCCATCTCCCTCCTACCCACTTTTCCAAAGTGGGCTGCCTCACGGTGGAGGACAGAGTAAAACAACTTGCACTGAGCCTAGTTTATAAAATCCGCTACACCTCCCTGATACCAAAGTACATGTCAAACTACTTCCAGAACGTAAATGACCGCCAAAACCACAACACCAAGGGGAGCTCCACAAACTACGCTTAACCCAGATTCCAATCCAACAAATGTCTTAACTCACTCTCACCACATTAATATGGAATGCACTTCCAACGGGTGTAAAAGAAAGTGCATCTCTGTCCGACTTCAAAGCGCACTAAAATAACACCTCCATGAATTGATTACCATTAATTGATTAACGTGGACCCCGACTTAAACAAGTTGAAAAACTTATTCGGGTGTTACCATTTAGTGGTCAATTGTGCGTAATATGTACTGTACTGTGCAATCTACTAATAAAAGTTTCAATCAATCAATCCAAGCAACTTCAACCCTAAACTAACACCCTCCCTCTTCCACATCCCACCTCCCCAGATTGTAAATAATCAAATGTAAATAATCAAATGTATATACTTGTTCTTATGCTTTCTGAACTCACTATGTTCACCGCTCGCTGTAAATATCCTACCAAGTAAGACCTACCCTGTTTCATCGTCCATTTCTCTGAAGATGCAATTGTTGATGACTGAGGTGCTGATATCAACCAAAGCTCCTCATCCCACCCCCCGGATTGTAAATAATGTAAATAATTCAATGTATATACTCTGATAAATAACTTGTGTGATGACTGTATTATGCTGATAGTATATATTTGTACCATGAATTGATTAACATGGACCCTGACTTAAACATGTTGAAAAACTTATTCGGGTTTTACCATTTAGTGGTCAATTGTACGGAATATGTACTGTACTGTGCAATCTACTAATAAAAGTTTCAATCATCAATCAATCAATCACTTAAGTTATTTAGTTAGATTGATGTCAACATACTGTACATGGTCAACCAATTTTGCATAACATTTGAAACCCAAAGGGATGATTTCTATAAAATCTGTCCGCTTATGTCATCCCCCTGTTGCATTCATTGTTTTGTAGGTTAAAGTGTTTTATATACTGTTAAAACTAAAGTTGCTGATCAATTTGAGTGTATTATTATTTATTGAGTTACTTTATTTTATTTTTCACTATCATATGGCTCAAGTCTCTCAAAAAATGTTCATAGTTTAAACAAGGAATTATTTTGTTTTTTTTGTTTGTTTTTTTAATTCAAGCAAATCGATGCACCTAAAAAACAATGTTAATAAAGTTATTTGATGTAAATTGATCTATATTTATTTCCTTACTTTGTTTTGTTTAATGTTAATAAGGATACAATGCTATGCAGAGGTGTACTTGTAACATTTTTATAGAGAAATTAGGTTATTTATAGTTTTAAAGGTTTGGGTCGAAATGTTTTCTTCTTCCTAGGGGGCGTAACAGAAAATAAATGAGAAATCAATGAGAAGCACTGGCTTATGTCAACATGTGTTGTAGTGTTGTCAAATTAACAACAGTAGTTAACATTTTTGTGAAATACGGCAACAGTTTGACTTTGGAACAGACTATAATGAAACCTGTTTAAATCGGTGTCGCTTATGTCAACAAACCCGTCAATGTCAATCAACCTGACAAGTCAGAGTTGACTTTTTCCTTACTATCACTAAAAACTTAAGTCACCTAGTTAAGTTGACGTCGACATTCATGGTCAGCCAATTTTGTTGACATAACGTTTCGCTCCCACAGGAGTCATTTCCATGAAAAATATGTCCGGTTCTGACGACTTGTGCTGCAAAGTATCAACTTAACATCAGTAGCAAACCTATTTTTGTGAACTGAACAGTTAAAAAAAAGTTAATATGGACAGGAACAGTTTGACTCTGGAACAGATTATAATGCAACGTGCTTAAATCAGTGCATTACAACTCGTTTAGTTCTACAATAGTACCTTCTTGCTTTCAGGGACTTACTGTTAAGTGCAAAACATGGTACATTTGTCCTCATTCCCCTGCAGCACCATGTGCGCTACAGACACATTGTCATGCATTTTAATGTATTTTTATAAAAAAATATATTTCGATCTGCATTCAAATTACCAAACATGTGAATGCACAGTACATTGTGGTTTAGTCAGCAATGAATGATGTCATGTGCTCACATGAGGGCTCACCTGTGTTCTTGTGCTTTCATACATACCTGGCCTCAAACTGTACAGCCTCTGTGACAAAGCCTTTCTTTATTCTTTCACCTGCACTCCCACTTGTTTTTTTTGCTAAGCCTGCAAAACAAGTAGATCACTACAACAGGTTTAAGACTCACCTTTTGGATTTGGCTTTTACCTGATATTAATTATTTGATTGAAGTCATTTGCATTCTACTTTTTATCCTAATTGCTATGCAAGAGTTTATTTAGTTATATTTATCAATTATTTATTTACTGTATATATATGTATATAAATATATATATATGTATATATATATATATATATATATATATATATGTATATATATACATTTTTATGTTTATATATATATGTATATGTGTATATATAAGAATATGTATATATATGCATATATATATATATATATATTCTTATATATATATATATATGCATACTTATATATACATATAGATATATACATATATATATATATAAGAATAAAATATGAGTGAGACATAAAGATTAATAGAAAAAATATATAAAAAATATATATGTATATATATGTATATATATATATATATATATATATATATATATTGATATATTGATATATTATTATTTTTCTATTAATCTTCATATGTCTTACTTGTTTTCCATTCCATTTTTTTTCTATTAATCTTCATATATCTTACTTGTATTTTTTTTTTTTAATCAATTTTCATATGTCTTGCTCTTATTTTATTATTTATATCTACACATTGTTCTTACTATTTTACAAGTTGTATCATTTTTATGAGCCATCTGCCTCAGGGGTTATCGGCCATGCTTGTAGTAGCGCTTTTGTGTCGGCGTCTTGTTTGGCTATGGTCTGATGACCTCCTAGTGCAGATGGCTCCTATGATAGTGTTTACTCACATGTCTCCTCTGTACTCGGCCATGCAATCATCGGTCCATATAGTTGCATATGTGTGTATGCTGTGTGTTTGTGTTTGGTGTCTGTATCTGTGCGTACGTATGGGATAATGAGGGATATGGGTCACCGGGGTATTGTTTTTAACTTTGTAAATCACTCTGCGTTGTATTTCTTTTATGTATGAGAAGCGCTTTATGAATAAAGATTGATTTTATTTGAACAGTCAGTGTAATAGCAAGCTAACACCAACACAAACAATTAATAACGGAATATTAGGCCGCAATTAAAATATTCGATATTGATAGGTACAGATGGTTTGCATAAAATGGAAATAAGGTGGTAGAGGAGTTTGCGTGTCCCAATGATCCTAGGAGCTATGTTGTCCGGGGGCATAAAGCCCCCTGGTAGGGTCTCCCAAGGCAAACAGGTTCTAGGTGAGGGATCAGACAAAGAGCAGCTCGAAGACCTTTATGAAGATGATAAACCATGGACCCAGATTTCCCTCGCCCGGACGCGGGTCACCGGGGCCCCCCTTTGGAGCCAGGCCCGGAGGTGGGGCACGATGGCGAGCGCCTGGTGGCCGGGCCTGTACCCATGGGGCCCGGCCGGGCACAGCCCGAAGAGGCAACGTGGGTCACCCCTCCAATGGGCTCACCACCCATAGCAGGGGCCATAAAGGTCGGGTGCATTGTGAGCTGGGCGACAGCCGAAGGCAGGGCACTTGGCGGTCCGATCCTCGGCTACAGAAGCTAGCTCTTGGGACGTGGAACGTCACCTCACTGGGGGGGAAAGAGCCTGAGCTAGTGCGCGAAGTCGAGAAATTCCGGCTGGATATAGTCGGACTCACTTCGACGCACAGCAAGGGCTCTGGAACCACTTCTCTCGAGAGGGATTGGACTCTCTTCCACTCTGGCGTTGCCGGCAGTGAGAGGCGACGGGCTGGGGTGGCAATTCTTGTTTCCCCCCGGCTCAAAGCCTGTACGTTGGAGTTCAACCCGGTGGACGAAAGGGTAGCCTCCCTCCGCCTTCGGGTGGGGGGGCGGGTCCTGACTGTTGTTTGTGCTTATGCACCAAACAGCAGTTCAGAATACCCACCCTTTTTGGGAACACTCGAGGGAGTACTGGAAAGTGCTCCCCCGGGTGATTCCCTTGTCCTACTGGGAGACTTCAACGCTCACGTTGGCAACGACAGTGAAACCTGGAGAGGCGTGATTGGGAAGAATGGCCGCCCGGATCTGAACCCGAGTGGTGTTTTGTTATTGGACTTTTGTGCTCGTCACAGTTTGTCGATAACAAACACCATGTTCAAACATAAGGGTGTCCATATGTGCACTTGGCACCAGGACACCCTAGGCCGCAGTTCCATGATCGACTTTGTAGTTGTGTCATCGGATTTGCGGCCTCATGTTTTGGACACTCGGGTGAAGAGAGGGGCGGAGCTTTCTACCGATCACCACCTGG
Organism: Nerophis ophidion; assembly: GCF_033978795.1. Taxonomy (NCBI): domain Eukaryota; kingdom Metazoa; phylum Chordata; class Actinopteri; order Syngnathiformes; family Syngnathidae; genus Nerophis; species Nerophis ophidion. The sequence continues at coordinate 61,215,059 of NC_084615.1, read as the reverse complement.
TGGTGAGTTGGCTGCGATGGTGGGGGAGGATGCCGGACAGACCTGGGAGGCCCAAACGCATTGTGAGGGTCTGCTGGGAACGTCTGGCAGAGTCTCCTGTCAGACAAAGTTTCAATTCCCACCTCCGGAAGAACTTTGAACATGTCACGAGGGAGGTGCTGGACATTGAGTCCGAGTGGACCATGTTCCGCACCTCTATTGTCGAGGCGGCAGATCGGAGCTGTGGCCGCAAGGTAGTTAGTGCCTGTCGGGGCGGCAATCCTAAAACCCCTTGGTGGACACCAGCGGTGAGGGATGCCGTCAAGCTGAAGAAGGAGTCCTATCGGGTCCTTTTGGCTCATAGGACTCCGGAGGCAGTGGACAGGTACCGACAGGCCAAGCGGTGTGCAGCTTCAGCGGTCGCGGAGGCAAAAACTCGGACATGGGAAGAGTTCGGGGAAGCCATGGAAAACGACTTCCGGACGGCTTCGAAGCGATTCTGGACCACCGTCCGCCGCCTCAGGAAGGGGAAGCAGTGCACTATCAACACCGTGTATGGTGCGGATGGTGTTCTGCTGACCTCGACTGCGGATGTTGTGGATAGGTGGAAGGAATACTTCGAAGACCTCCTCAATCCCACCAACAGTCTTCCTATGAGGAAGCAGTGCCTGGGGAATCTGTGGTGGACTCTCCTATTTCTGGGGCTGAGGTCGCTGAGGTAGTTAAAAAGCTCCTCGGTGGCAAGGCCCCAGGGGTGGATGAGATCCGCCCGGAGTTCCTTAAGGCTCTGGATGCTGTGGGGCTGTCTTGGTTGACAAGACTTTGCAGCATCGCGTGGACATCGGGGGCGGTACCTCTGGATTGGCAGACCGGGGTGGTGGTTCCTCTCTTTAAGAAGGGGGACCGGAGGGTGTGTTCCAACTATCGTGGGATCACACTCCTCAGCCTTCCCGGTAAGGTTTATTCAGGTGTACTGGAGAGGAGGCTACGTCGGATAGTCGAACCTCGGATTCAGGAGGAACAGTGTGGTTTTCGTCCTGGTCGCGGAACTGTGGACCAGCTCTATACTCTCGGCAGGGTTCTTGAGGGTGCATGGGAGTTTGCCCAACCAGTCTATATGTGCTTTGTGGACTTGGAGAAGGCATTCGACCGTGTCCCTCGGGAACTCCTGTGGGGAGTGCTCAGAGAGTATGGGGTATCGGACTGTCTTATTGTGGCGGTCCGTTCCCTGTACGATCAGTGCCAGAGCTTGGTTCGCATTGCCGGCAGTAAGTCGAACACATTTCCAGTGAGGGTTGGACTCCGCCAAGGCTGTCCTTTGTCACCGATTCTGTTCATAACTTTTATGGACAGAATTTCTAGGCGCAGTCAAGGCGTTGAGGGGTTCCGGTTTGGTAACCGCAGGATTAGGTCTCTGCTTTTTGCAGATGATGTGGTCCTGATGGCTTCATCTGACCGGGATCTTCAGCTCTCGCTGGATCGGTTCGCAGCCGAGTGTGAAGCGACCGGAATGAGAATCAGCACCTCCAAGTCCGAGTCCATGGTTCTCGCCCGGAAAAGGGTGGAGTGCCATCTCCGGGTTGGGGAGGAGACCCTGCCCCAAGTGGAGGAGTTCAAGTACCTAGGAGTCTTGTTCACGAGTGAGGGAAGAGTGGATCGTGAGATCGACAGGCGGATCGGTGCGGCATCTTCAGTAATGCGGACGTTGTACCGATCCGTTGTGGTGAAGAAGGAGCTGAGCCGGAAGGCAAAGCTCTCAATTTACCGGTCGATCTACGTTCCCATCCTCACCTATGGTCATGAGCTTTGGGTCATGACCGAAAGGATAAGATCACGGGTACAAGCGGCCGAAATGAGTTTCCTCCGCCGTGTGGCTGGGCTCTCCGTTAGAGATAGGGTGAGAAGCTCTGCCATCCGGGAGGGACTCAAAGTAAAGCCGCTGCTCCTCCACATCGAGAGGAGCCAGATGAGGTGGTTCGGGCATCTGGTCAGGATGCCACCCGAACGCCTCCCTAGGGAGGTGTTTAGGGCACGTCCAACTGGTAGGAGGCCACGGGGAAGACCCAGGACACGTTGGGAAGACTATGTCTCCCGGCTGGCCTGGGAACGCCTCGGGATCCCCCGGGAAGAGCTAGACGAAGTGGCTGGGGAGAGGGAAGTCTGGGTTTCCCTGCTTAGGCTGTTGCCCCCGCGACCCGACCTCGGATAAGCGGAAGATGATGGATGGATGGATGGATTATGAGAATAAACATGTTTTTCTTATGTAATTTTAATTACAACAAATACATCAAACATGTTATCAGAATAACAACATATACAACATATATTAACTTGGTCTTTAGTAAACTTAATCAAAGCACTTTAGTGTAGGTCAATATACTATGCTAAGTTGTTAAATCTATTATTGTTAGTGTGGTATCTTGTTCAAACTTTCATTATTTCACCTGTTTCTCTTTTCAATGTGACCTTAGTCCTCCTTTATAATGTTTCAAGTTTTTTTTTTTACATTTTAGTATAGCCTGTAGGGGCCCAATGATCTGCAATGAGATGTATAGCCCTATAAAAGAATCACATTCTTTAAACATTTTTAAAAAGCATTTTCAGCAAAATTTATTGCGACGTTATGCTTAGTACATTTACCACACCCCTTATGGATGAGGATTTCACATTAGTTGCATAATTTTGGTCTTGACCTCTGTATGTATGAAGAGATTATCGCAGATCCTCAAGATGCAACCTTTCAATCAAATTTAAATAATAGGATATTGAAACTGATTTGGTGCATTTAAAGATTCCTTTGTTATTTATAAATGAAATTGTAGATGGGTATTTGGTGGGTAGATCTTGAAATTGTCCATAAGCAGGGCTTCACGGTGGTACAGGGGTTAGTACGTCTGCCTCACAATACGAAAGTCTGCAGTCCTGGGTTCAATCCCAGGCTCGGGATCTTTCTGTGTGGAGTTTGCATGTTCTCCCCGTGACGGCTTCCTCCCACTTCCAAAGACATGCACCTGGGGATAGGTTGATTGGCAACACTAAATTGGCCCTAGTGTGTGAATGTGAGTGTGAATGTTGTCTGTCTATCTGTGTTGGCCCTGCGATGAGGTGGCGACTTGTCCAGGGTGTACCCCGCCTTCCGCCCAATTGTAGCTGAGATAGGCGCCAGCGCCCCCCGCAACCCCAAAAGGGAATAAGCGGTAGAAAATGGATGGATGGATGGGTGTCCATAAGCTGTGTGCTTCTAGGGATGACCTTTTTGCAGAATGGACTCTGATATTAACAAAATAAATAATAATGAAATACAAAACTATGTTTGTCTGTAAATACATAAATAAATGGTAACACTTTAGTATGGGGAACATATTCACCATTAATTAGTTTCCTATTAAAGTAACAAAGACTTAATTTAGAGTTATTTGGACACTCGGGGAACATAAGGGTTAGGGTTGGGTTACTAAAAGGCAATTACTCTGAGGTTATTGAGGGAAGACTCTTAGTTAATGGCTTACTGGTTGTATAATAAGGCCATGCAGAATAAGGCATTAATAAGTACTTAATAATGAAAAATTAACAGCCAATATGTTACTAATTTGCTTGTTAATAAGCAACTAATTAATGGTGAATATGTGTTCCCCATACTAAAATGTTACCAAATAAAAAATAAAAATATGTATATTTTTTAAATCCTTTTAAAAGTGCAGTGTATGAATTTAGGTGCCACTGTGTGTTTGATCTACTGCGTGTTTAGATTTCTACTGGTCTTACTGTTCGGCTAAATAACTGGCTTAAAATACATTTTACATGCATTAATGTCTAAAAGCCAAGCCGGATAAAGTCCTCAAAATAGTTTTTTAATAGTCTGCAAGCTGTAACTCATGGTGCTCAGCGGGAGTCGTGTGAACACACCTGTGTCATCATCAAGTGTAATTATCATGTCCACTGCCGTTTGATCCCTTAAAGTAAACCCCAAAGAAAAGCTGTTCCTCTGCAGAATTGTATCAGCAAAAATGTAAAGTGGAACTATTCCTGAAATGTCAAACCCTTCCCACACTTAAGCTGAGAGTCTGGGCCGGGTTTAGTTTGCAGGCTGGTGAGTTAAAAAAAGGTGATGAAGGAATGCAGGAGAAAAACAGAACGAGACAAAAACACCTTTGATAACTCCAAAGGTCGATACACTAGCAAACCTAAACATTCTTTAGTGTGTACGTGAGTCAAATTAACACCCGTACATGTTACCAGGGCCAGAACCTGGCATGATAATTAGCTGCAGCTGTGACCCCCCGACCCTCAGCACCTGATAGGTGAGTCACACGGCGCCGCTCCTCCACTGTCGTGTTTACCACACGTTTTCATCACAGCAGCCATAATCCAGACACCGTTAATATTAGTTCTGGTGGTTCAGGAGGGATTTGTGATGTTTGCTTTGTTTTCTTGCTTTAAGAGTCGTTTAGCTTTGTCGAGAGGATTGCACATATTTCGGTGCTGCCTGGTACTGCGTCTTCTACGTGTGATTAGCGGGCACAAGGGCCATGTAGTTACCATGGACAGGAGGAGGCGCAGTACAGTAAATTGACGTGTAAGGAATGAATGGAGAGTATCACAGAACCAATATGAAAATGGAAATAGACATAATATGCTCCAGGGTCAAAATTGAACCAACATATATGTTTTATTAACTGTTCAGTTAAAGGAGCCCTATTATGCAAAACCAACTTTTCTTACATATTGATGCCTGTTTTTGGCTATTTGACATCTGCATGAGTCCCGAAAATGTGAATTCAAACCATCAATCAATCAAAGTTTATTTATATAGGCCTAAATTACAAGTGTCTCAAAGGGCTGCACAAGCCACAAGGACATCCTCGGCTCAGATCCCACATCAGGGCAAGAAAAACTCAACCCAATGGGCTACAATGAGAAACCTTAAAACAATTGTTTTATCAGTATATTTATTGTATGTATACTTTTGACCCAGCAGATTTTGTCACATTTTCAGTAGACCCATAATAAATTTATGAAAGAACCAAACTTCATGAATGTTTTTTGTGACCAACAAGTATGTGCTCCAATCACTCTATCACAAAAAAGTATGAATTGTAGAAATTATTGGAAACTCAAGACAGCCATGGTGTTATGTTCTTTACAAGTGCATGTAAACTTTTGACCACAACTGTATCGGTCGGTAGACTTAATATGGAAGCATTAAAACATGGCTCGAAGTTTAGGCACGTAAGTAAGACCGCCCACAAAACAGCATATTTTGAAAAGACGGTCAAAAAGTTGCTTGAAGATAGTCTGTAATACATAATTTATGCAAAATCCTCAGGACGTAATGTAGATCTCGCCGAAGTGTTTTTGAAAATGTAGGAAAAAAATCATAATACCCCTTGATTGTTTTAAGAATGACATCATAAGGCCCGGTGTTAAAAGAATGGTCACTCTTGCATCGGTTTCAGCAGCTGCGAGCGTTAGTACCTCAAATAAACGGTAGTAATAATAATAACCGCTGTAAAACTCCTGACATTTAGTATTACAAAATTAAATTAAAATGATCGAAAAACCATGATTGATAACCACACAATAATGTTGTCCCGATACCAATATTTTGGCACTGGTACAGAAATGTATTTCGGTAATTTTCGATACTTCTAAATAAAGGGGACCACAAAAAATTGCATTATTGACTTTATTTTAACAAAAAGTCTTACGGTACATTAAACATATGTTTCTTAATGCAAGTTTGTACCTAAATAAAAAAGTGGACATACAAGTCAACTTGTCTTTTAGTAGTAAGTAAGCAAACAAATAGTCCTAATTTGTCTGCTGAGGTATGCAGTAACCCATCCATCCATCCATTTCCTACCGCTTATTCCCTTTCAGGGTCGCGGGGGGCGCTGGCGCCTATCTCAGCTACAATCGGGCGGAAGGCGGGGTACACCCTGGACAAGTCGCCACCTCATCGCAGGGCCAACACAGATAGACAGACAACATTCACACTCACATTCACACACTAGGTCCAATTTAGTGTTGCCAATCAACCTATCCCCAGGTGCATGTCTTTGGAAGTGGGAGGAAGCCGGAGTACACGGAGGGATCATTCTAATATTTTGTCAAAATTATTAAGGACAAGTGGTAGAAAATTGGTTATTTATCCACTTGTTCATTTGCTATTAATATCTGCTTACATTCTCTTTTAACATGTTCTATTTACACTTATGTTAAAATGTAATAATCACTTATTCTTCTTTTGTTTGGATGCTTTACATTAGTTTTGGATGATACCATGAATATAAAAAATATGTATATATTACCGGAACTTTTCAGAGGCGGTATAGTACCTAAAATGATTCATTAGTATCGCGGTGCTATACTAATACCGTACAACACAATGATACAATTATGGAGACCCACAAGTGTTGGCTTAATCGCTAACATGTAGATCAGGGGTCACCAACGCGGTGCCCGTGGGCACCGGGTAACCCATAAGGACCAGATGAGTAGCCCACTGGCCTGTTCTAGAAATAGCTCAAATAGCAGCACTTACCAGTGAGCTGCCTCTATTTTTTTTATTTTATTTATTTACTAGCAAGCTGGTCTCGCTTTGCTCTACATTTTTAATTGTAAGAGAGACAAAACTCAAATAGAATTTGAAAATCCAAGAAAATATTTTAAAGACTTGGTCTTCACTTGTTTAAATAAATTCATTTGTTTTTTTTACTTTGCTTCTTATATCTTTCAGAAAGACAATTTTAAAGAAAAAATATAACCTTAAAAACGATTTTAGGATTTTTAAACAGATATACCTTTTTACCTTTTAAATTCCTTCCTTTTCTTTCCTGACAATTTAAATCAATATTGAAGTAAATTTATTTTTGGATTGTCAAGAATAATAAATATATTTTAATTAAATTCTTCATTTTAGCTTCTGCTTTTCCGACGTAAAATATTCGTGAAATAATTATTCAAACTTATTATGATTAAAATGAAAAAATAATAATCTGGCAAATCTAGAAAATCTGTAGAATCAAATGTAAATCTTATATCAAAGTATTTTGAATTTATAAAAAAAAAAAATTTGGGAAAATCTAGGAGAAATAATGATTTGTCTTTGTTAGAAATATAGCTTGGTCCAATTTATTGTATATTCTAACAAAGTGCAGATTGTATTTTAACCTATTCAAAACATGTAATCAAAATTCTAAAATTAATCTTAATCAGGAAAAATTACTATTTTTTAAAATTTTTTCAAAAAGATTCAAATTAGCTAATTTTTCTCTTCTTTTTTTTCGGTAGAATTTTGAATTTTAAAGAGTCGAAATTGAAGATAAACTATACCTCAAAATTTTATTTTAATATATTTCCTGTTCTCTCTTTTAAACCGTTCAATTAAGTGCTTTTTTCATCATTTATTCTCTACAAAATACCTTCCGTAAAAGGAAAAAAAATGTACGACGGAATGACAGACAGAAATTCCCATTTTTATATATATATATATATATATAGATGGATTTATTTATTAAAGGTAAATTGAGCAAATTGGCTATTTCTGGCAATTTATTTAAGTGTGTATCAAACTGGTAGCCCTTCGCATTAATCAGTACCCAAGAAGTAGTTCATGGTTTCAAAAAGGTTGGTGAGCCCTGATTTATATTTACTGTCTAAGCAACGGAGCTACAACATTAAACAAAAAGGCGGAGCTTTCTTTGCACTAAATTATTATTATAAACCCTGCAGTGTCAAGTTAAAACAGACGGACATGGACTCTGTTCAACTCGCTTAATGTCACATAAACCGGACATAACTAATCACCCAATTTACATTTATAAAAACATTCTAAAACGTTTACAATTTAAAATGGAAGAAGATACACATATTCTAACACACAATTAAATACAATATGGTTCTTGAGAATCCATCCATCCATCCATCCATCATCTTCCGCTTATCCGAGGTCGGGTCGCGGGGGCAGCAGCCTAAGAAGGGAAGCCCAGACTTCCCTATCTCCAGCCACTTCGTCCAGCTCTTCCCGGGGGATCCCGAGGCGTTCCCAGGCCAGCCGGGAGACATAGTCTTTCCAACGTGTCCTGGGTCTTCCCCGTGGCCTCCTACCAGCTGGACGTGCCCTAAACACATCCCTAGGGAGGCGTTCGGGTGGCATCCTGACCAGATGCCCGAACCACCTCATCTGGCTCCTCTCGATGTGGAGGAGCAGCGGCTTTACGTTGAGCTCCTCCCGGATGGCAGAGCTTCTCACCCAATCTCTAAGGGAGAGACCCGCCACCCGGCGGAGGAAACTCATTTCGGCCGCTTGTACCCGTGATCTTATCCTTTCGGTCATGACCCAAAGCTCATGACCATAGGTGAGGATGGGAACGTAGATCGACCGGTAAATTGAGAGCTTTGCCTTCCGGCTCAGCTCCTTCTTCACCACAACGGATCGATACAACGTCCGGATTACTGAAGACGCCGCACCGATCCGCCTGTCGATCTCACGATCCACTCTTCCCCCACTCGTGAACAAGACTCCTAGGTACTTGAACTCCTCCACTTGGGGCAGGGTCTCCTCCCCAACCCGGAGATGGCACTCCACCCTTTTCCGGGCGAGAACCATGGACTCGGACTTGGAGGTGCTGATTCTCATTCCGGTCGCTTCACACTCGGCTGCGAACCGATCCAGTGAGAGCTGAAGATCCCGGCCAGATGAAGCCATCAGGACTACATCATCTGCAAAAAGCAGAGACCTAATCCCGTGGCCACCAAACCGGAACCCCTCAACACCTTGACTGCGCCTAGAAATTCTGTCCATAAAAGTTATGAACAGAATCGGTGACAAAGGACAGCCTTGGCGGAGTCCAACCTTCACTGGAAACGTGTCCGACTTACTGCCAGCAATGCGGACCAAGCTCTGACACTGATCGTACAGGGAGCGGACTGCCACAATAAGACATTCCGATACCCCATACTCTCTGAGCACTCCCCACAGGACTTCCCGAGGGACACGGTCGAATGCCTTCTCCAAGTCCACAAAGCACATGTAGACTGGTTGGGCAAACTCCCATGCACCCTCAAGAACCCTGCCGAGAGTATAGAGCTGGTTCACAGTTCCACGACCAGGACGAAAACCACACTGTTCCTCCTGAATCCGAGGTTCGACTATCCGGCGTAGTCTCCTCTCCAGTACACCTGAATAAACCTTACCGGGAAGGCTGAGGAGTGTGATCCCACGATAGTTGGAACACACCCTCCGGTCCCCCTTCTTAAAGAGAGGGACCACCACCCCGGTCTGCCAATCCAGAGGTACCGCCCCCGATGTCCACGCGATGCTGCAGAGTCTTGTCAACCAAGACAGCCCCACAGCATCCAGAGCCTTAAGGAACTCCGGGCGGATCTCATCCACCCCCGGGGCCTTGCCGCCGAGGAGCTTTTTAACTACCTCAGCGACCTCAGCCCCAGAAATAGGAGAGTCCACTACAGATTCCCCAGGCACCGCTTCCTCAAAGAAAGACGTGTTGGTGGGATTGAGGAGGTCTTCGAAGTATTCCCTCCACCGATCCACAACATCCGCAGTCGAAGTCAGCAGAACACCATCCGCACCATACAGGGTGTTGATAGTGCACTGCTTCCCCTTCCTGAGGCGCCGTATGGTGGTCCAGAATCGCTTCGAAGCCGTCCGGAAGTCGTTTTCCATGGCTTCCCCGAACTCTTCCCATGTCCGAGTTTTTGCCTCCGCGACCGCTAAAGCTGCACACCGCTTGGCCCGTCGGTACCCGTCCACTGCCTCCGGAGTCCTATGAGCCAAAAGAACCCGATAGGACTCCTTCTTCAGCTTGACGGCATCCCTCACTGCTGGTGTCCACCAACGGGTTCTGGGATTACCGCCACGACAGGCACCAACAACCTTGCGGCCACAGCTCCAATCAGCCGCCTCGACAATAGAGGTGCGGAACATGGTCCACTCGGACTCAATGTCCCGCACCTCCCTCGTGACATGTTCAAAGTTCTCCCGGAGGTGTGAATTGAAACTCTCTCTGACAGGAGACTCTGCCAGACGTTCCCAGCAGACCCTCACAATGCGCTTGGGCCTGCCAGGTCTGTCTGGCATCCTCCCCCACCATCGCAGCCAACTCACCACCAGGTGGTGATCGGTAGAAAGCTCCGCCCCTCTCTTCACCCGAGTGTCCAAAACATAAGGCCGCAAATCCGATGACACAACTACAAAGTCGATCATGGAACTGCGGCCTAGGGTGTCCTGGTGCCAAGTGCACATATGGACACCCTTATGTTTGAACATGGTGTTTGTTATGGACAAACTGTGACGAGCACAAAAGTCCAATAACAAAACACCACTCGGGTTTAGATCCGGGCGACCATTCTTCCCAATCACGCCTCTCCAGGTTTCACTGTCGTTGCCAACATGAGCGTTGAAGTCTCCCAGTAGGACAAGGGAATCACCCGGAGGAGCACTTTCCAGTACTCCCTCGAGTGTACCCAAAAAGGGTGGGTATTCTGAACTGCTGTTTGGTGCGTAAGCACAAACAACAGTCAGGACCCGTCCCCCCACCCGAAGGCGAAGGGAAGCTACCCTCTCGTCCACTGGGTTGAACTCAAACGTACAGGCTTTGAGCCGGGGGGCAACCAGAATTGCCACCCCAGCTCGTCGCCTCTCACTGCCGGCAACGCCAGAGTGGAAGAGGGTCCAGTCCCTCTCGAGAGAACTGGTTCCAGAGCCCTTGCTGTGCGTCGAGGTGAGTCCGACTATATCCAGCCGGAACTTCTCTACCTCGCGCACTAGCTCAGGCTCCTTCCCCCCCAGTGAGGTGACGTTCCACGTCCCAAGAGCTAGCTTCTGTAGCCGAGGATCGGACCGCCAAGTGCCCTGCCTTCGGCTGCCGCCCAGCTCACAATGCACCCGACCTCTATGGCCCCTCCTATGAGTGGTGAGCCCATTGGAGGGGTGACCCACGTTGCCTCTTCGGGCTGTGCCCGGCCGGGCCCCATGGGAACAGGCCCGACCACCAGGCGCTCGCCATCTTGAGAAGCCATAACAATATTTGATATTTCCTCTGCCAAGAGAGTGTATTGTGTGGCTATTTCTTTTATTCTTAAAATAAAAAACAACTCGGTTAAAAACAAATGTTCATGTTTGTATTTACTTTTTCAGCACATTAAAATACCAAAGCAAATAACCAAAAGCAATTAAATAGGTTCTGTTTCTCTTACGGAGGGCTGGTGGACCCTCAAATGTACACAACCAGAACAATGAATATAATGGCTTATTAAAGTTATTGTGACCAAATGATCAAAGAAAACAATAACCTCCCCCCGTCGTCCCGCCGTGTTATTGCTGGTTTACGAGCAGACGAGCACGTTCGGCGGCGCACAATCACGGCGTACTTACAAGCAGACACAGTGTGTAGACAGAAAAGGGAGAACGGACGCATTTTGGCTTAAAAACTAACGATAAAAGTCAAGTTATTGATTGATTGATTGATTGATACTTTTATGAGTAGATTGCACAGTTCAGTACATATTCCCTTACAATTGACCACTAAATGGTAACACCCAAATAAGTTTTTCAACTTGTTTAAGTCGTGGTCCACATTAATCAATGCATAACACTTAAATGCCCATTTTTGCTAGTTAGGGGCTAAAGTTCAGCCGCAGTTAGCAGTGTTTTAGCTACTTCGAAATCATTAATCCTCGACTCCATGGCGACAAAAAAAGTAAGTGTCTTACAAGTATCATCCCTGCAGGACAAGAAATAGCTAAACATGTTTCACTACACACCGTAGCTCACCGGCATCAAAACAAATGCCATTGGTGGATCTTAGGGGTGTAACGGTACACAAAAATTTCGGTTCGGTACGTACCTTGGTTTAGAGGCCACGGTTTGGTTTATTTTCGGTACAGTAAGAAAACAACAAAATGTAAATTTTTTGGGTTATTCATTTACCAAATTTGTAAACAATGGTTTGGCTCTGCGATGAGGTGGTGACTTGTCCAGGGAGTACCCTGCCTTCCGACAGACTGTAGCTGACATAGCCACCAGCGCCCCTGCGACCCCAAAGGGAACAAGTGGTAGAAAATAGATGGATGGATGGTAAACAATGGTTTTATCCTTTTAACATTGGAAACATTATAATCATTCTGCCCACGTTAATCCACATTAAACTGCCTCAAGTTGTTCCATACATTAAATAAAATGACAAAACTTTTCTTCTACATATAAAAGTGCAACATTAAACAGTTTCAAGTCAACTCATCATGCTTAATTTATTACATAATTTGGGAAGCGTGTAGTTGATTTTTATTATGTAAATGTTATATTTTTTATCAACATGTGGTAGCATGGACCCTGCCATTCAGAACTAGGCTACTACATAACTAATGATTAATGTAACTATAGCTGAAAAAAATAGTACAATAGCAAATAGGAGAGACTATTCATCCCTGAACACCGTGGAGCTCATGTAGGCTTTATGATGCACTTACATTATTGTATCAACTATCAGAGACAGAAACTCTTCATTTAACATCATGTCCTTTTTCGCTGCTTCAACACAGCTCAATCAACACTGTCCGTAACACACACACACACACACACACACACACACACACACACACTGCACAATGAGTTAACGTTACGTTAAAAGCTAATTAGCCTTCACCTCAAGCCAGAACTACGAGCCGGCTGACCTGCAGTTCGTTTCTAGAAGGTCAACGAGCTCATAGTGATGTTGGTAGTAGTTGACTTGGAAGTGTTTAGTGTAATTTGGGGAGAGTACGCTGCCATATGATCACCTGCTTAACACCTATCTGCTCGACGCTGAAGCGCTGACTACATGCTCTCTGAATACGCACTGCTGATTGGTTGTTACCGCTCTGAATACGCACTGCTGATTGGCTGTTACCGCTATGGTTGTAACCAATCAGATGGTTGTGTGGGAGGGACAATGCTGGGTGCTGTGTAGAAGACAGAGGCAGAAAGCAGAGCAGCTTATTAAGACTTTAGCTTAAGCAGCTACTTCATATGTTCGTGTGGAAACTTGTTCGGTAGACCTCCGCACCGAATTGAAACTCCCGTACCGAAACGTTTCAATACAAATACACGTACTGTTACACCCCTGGTGGATCTACGCCTAACATCCACTGTAATGATACCAAGTACAGGTCCGTATCTAGTCGATACTACTATGATTACGTGTATATTTTTTTGACATCACAAAATCTTCTTTCGTTTTTTTTTTTATTATTATTTATGTTATGAGGCTTCATGGTGGAACAGGGGTTAGTGCGTCTGCCTCCCAATACAAAGGTCCTGCAGTCCTGGGTTCAATCCCAGGCTTGGGATCTTTCTGTGTGGAGTTTGCATGTTCTCCCCGTGACTGCGTGGGTTCCCTCTGGGTACTCCGGCTTCCTCCCACCTCCAAAGACATGCACCTGGGGATAGGTTGATTGGCAACACTAAATTGGCCCTAGTGTGTGAATGTGAGTGTGAATGTTGTCTGTCTATCAGTGTTGGCCCTGCGATGAGGTGGCGACTTGTCCAGAGTGTACCCCGCCTTCCGCCTGATTGTAGCTGAGATAGGCGCCAGCGCCCCCCGTGACCCCCAAAGGGAATAAGTGGTACAAAAATGGATGGATGGATTTATGTTATGTTTATAAACTCAAGAAATATGTCCGTGGACACATGAGGACTTTGAATAGGACCAATGTATGATCCTGTAACGACTTTGTAATCGGATTGATACCTAAATTTGTGTTATCATCCAAAACAAATGTGAATTATCAAACGACAGAAGAATAAGTGATTATTACGTTTTAACAGAAGTGTGATAGAACATGTTAAAAGAGAATGTAAGCAGATATTAACAGTAAATGAACACGTAGATTAATAACAAATTTTGTACCACTTGTCCTTAATACTTTTGACAAAATAATAGAATGATAAATGACACAATATGTTACTGCATATGTCCGCAGACCAATTACGAGCCCTTTTTTTGCTTACTTACTAATAAAAGACAAGTTCACTATTTTATTTAAAGACAAATTTGCAATAAGAAACATATGTTTATTGGACTATGATTTTTTTTTTTGTTAAAATAAAGCCGATATTGAACGTTTTGTGTGGTCCCCTTTATTTAGAAAAGTATCGGAAAGTAACGAAAAGTATCAAAATAATTTTGGTACCGGTACCAAAATATTGGTATCAGGACAACACTACTAGCTACACTTAGGATTCAAAATATTAACTTCGTGACTAAATTCACAAAGTGTTTAAAATGCTGCATCTTTCTGGATGGGAGCCGAGTAGCAAATAGGCTGACAGATGGAGTTGCGGAGGCTTACATGTGGACCACACGGCGTTGTGGACTTCTATCCCTTGTTCAAGTCGTTAACAGCCTGTGTAAAGTCGGCCAATCCGGTTTCGTCCTCACCTCCTCCACGCCCCGCACAAAAACCATGACGCTTGCCGCCATCTGTGTAAATAGGCTAGCGAGATGCTTCTCGCTGGACCCGCTCTGTCTCCTCTCATGGCAGTGAGGAGAAGGATGTGAGAGGAACAGAAGGAGAAAGTTGCCCTCTTACTGGACCCATGCTGGTCCGCCGCCATGCCGCCTTCTCAAGTGATTCCAGGGATAAAACCCCTTAAGAATAGCCAGAAGGCCAAAAGAAGAGCCCTGGTTTTAATTTCTGTGGAAACAAGCACTCGGAGCCGACTGGGTTCTCATCATCTTGGCGAAGGGGGCCCACCAGCGCTCGACTCATTTTTGTAGGCTTATGCCTTTTTCTGTGTTTGTGTGTGCCTCTTGGAAAAAGAGTTTGTTTGCTCAAGAGCTTTATTTACATTCACAGGCACTTTTGGACGCGCTAAATTGATTCCAGGCCCGTTCCTGGGTTGTGTCCATCAGCTCAGCCACAGTCCACAAACACTCCGCACACAGCGGCTCCATTCTCGAGGCTCGCGAGGCTTGCTGCCGCAGTCACACACTGCAGCCATTTTGTGGCAACGAGTAAAAAAAAAAAAAAAAAATATGTTGAAGGCTTAGGTGATTTGCATTTTACATGTTAACCCTCTGCTCTCACACGCGTCTTGTAAATTCTTCCCTTACGCACGTAGTCGTGTCTCCTTCCAAGCGGCCCTCGCCTTTGATTGGTGCAGCTCATTCCTGAACGCCATTCAACGATGCAGTCAGCATTCTGCCGTCGTAGACCGAGCTGCTGCATGAAACCGCAGGCTGACCACTGGAAGCAGCTCCAAATAGACAGTGAAGGCGCTCAACTGGATCTGTCTGTGTGTGTGCAGCCAAACTGTCCCTCATCGCTGTAATTCTAGTCCGCTTTTCAGTAGGCACCGACACAAAGAGAACTCTGCGTGGTTCTTGGCAGGCGGAAAACATATTTGCTAATGTGCCAGGTCCAGTTTCTCTCTCGACACTGACGTCTTGGTGGGATATGGAAATCGGTGCCATTGACTTGCTGGCTTTCTCAAAATAAACTTTAAAACGAAAATCTGATAATGCGCATTTTTATTTACTAAAATGCAATTACCCCCATCCCAAGCAACTTTATTTCATTTTTGTAGAAGATTCTTAAACCAAAAATGACTAATTTAATTCAAACTAATGAGTTTTAAGAATAGTAAATACTGTATGTAAAATATGATTTTTATGCTAAGGTTGACCCATGGGCAGCATGGGGAAACAGTGGTTAGTGCATGTGCCTCACAATACAAAGTTCCTGAGTTGTCCTGGCTTCAATCCCAGGCTCGGGATCTTTCTGTGTGGAGTTTGCATGTTCTCCCCGTGACTGCGTGGGTTCCCTCCGGGTACTCCGGCTTCCTCCCACCTCCAAAGACATGCACCTGGGGATAGGTTGATTGGCAACACTAAATTGGCCCTAGTGTGTGAATGTGAGTGTGAATGTTGTCTGTCTGTCTGTGTTGGCCCTACGATGAGGTGGCGACTTGTCCAGGGTGTAAACCGCCTTCCGCCCGAATGCAGCTAAGATAGGCTCCAGCTATACCCCGCGACTCCGAACGGGACAATCGGTAGAAAATGGATGAATGGATGGGATGTTGACCCTTTAAACACATTACAATGATTCAACAAAAAAGTAAATTATGGCTCTCAAAACGAAAATAACAAAATCAAATCACATTAATAAACATTTATAGAATATTGGATCTTGATATATTGAAAATTAACACCAATGAGTTGACTGATGAACATCATCACATGATTTATTCAGAAAATATACATAATGACAAATAAAGATAGAATACTATAAACCGCAGCATGTAAGTGTAAAAAAAAAAACATGATTCGTACAATTTCAGAATGTGCTTGTTCTATTTTTAAACAAAGAAAACAATCCAAAGTTGTCTTTATTTTTCAAGTTATCGTGCCCTGATTTTACCAGTCCGGTACACTTGGGAGTAGATTTTTCTCCATGTGGCCCCCCACCTAAAATGAGTTTGACACCCCTGCTGTAGATACAAGTTAAAGTAACAATGACTGTCACACAGACTCGGTATGGCGCGATTATCCTCTGCATTTGACCCATCGCCCTCACCCCTCTGGGAGGTGAGGGGAGCAGTGAGCAGCAGCGGTGGCCGCTCCCTGAAATCATTTTGGTGATTTAACCTCCAATTCCAACCCTTAATGCTGAGTGCCAAGCAAGGAGGTAATGGGTCCCATTTTTATAGTCCTTGCAGTGTTTCCTACAGGTCAGGCATCTATTTGTGGTGGTGCGGAGTTGGAATATAATTATAACACTTTATGTACATATTTATATACATATTTATATAATATGTAACTACAAACTCCATTCACAGACAGAGTCCCATTGCTTTTATGAGTGGTCGAGCGAGTCAAAAGCTGAAAAAATAAATAAATAAATAAAAAACTATTTTTTTTTTTTTGTTTTATTCTATATTTTTTATTTGTGGCGGCCGTAATTCTTTCGTGGCGGGCCGCCACAAATAAATGAATGTGTGGGAAATCCTGCCTTGGTATGACTCGGCCGGGGTTTACCCTGTACCTGTGCCTGTGAAAGAATTAGTCATTAAAATGTTAAAATTTAACATGAAAAAAAACTGCTGGAAAAACATGTACAATGTAGTAACACAACAAAATTTACAAATACAATAAAAATGTACTAAAATTACAAAAAAAGTCATCCTTTGTCCTGAGGGTTAAATATGTAAGCAGATCAATGTTCAAACCACTTTGCTTAGTAAAAAAATATATTCTATAATTAATTTGATGATGGATTAATACATTTCATATCTGAGCAAAGGGCAGGGTTTCAGTGGAGGAGTCCAAAATATCTATGCAATGCCTGCTCCCCTCTGTATTGGATGAGAAGGAATGTGGCCCTTTTTCCACCAGCATTTCCTTCGGGCAAAAGATGACCCACTAGTCCCCCCTACTCTATCACGGCCTGATAACAAACCAGTTGTCCCATCCTTCCAGAAAAAGCCAGAAGCCCCAAAGTCAACCTCTGACCCTCCCTCTGCAGCAACCTCTGAGCTGCTGAAGGTTACAAACCTCTTCTTTGAGCCAGGAGCTCCACACCCTGCAAGACCCCCTTGCCGTGCCTTCAGCACAGAATCCAGTCTTTGTATCTTTGATTTGATATAGTTTTTACTTCACTCGCTCGCTCAAGCACTTTCCACCCTCCGTGCTCCTCAATATTTATGCCTTTCTTCCCAGTTTTTATGTTTTTTTAACGCCCTCTTTTTCTAATTTGTACAAGCACATAAGCTCTTACTGGAAAGACTATAAATACATCAGATTAAATCTCCTTTTGGAAGGTGAATGCATGGAGAGGACAATGGCTCATCCTGACTGCCTTTACTGCTACTGACGAATATGTTTATGTCGACACCCCCGCGGTATGGCTGACAGATGTCGACATAAGTGGTTGTCAGTGTAACTGAAAATAGCTATTGCATGCACATTTACATGTGACTGTAAATATTAGGGGTGATATTGGTCCAGTGTCCGCAAAGAACAAATATCGGATGATATCGGCATGCATCTAAAATCTCTGATACAAGCAATCCTGTAGCGTGTTTACAAAGCCAGAAAGCCCTTTTAGTTAAAGGGGAACATTATCACCAGACCTATGTAAGCGTCAATATATACCTTGATGTTGCAGAAAAAAGACCATATGTTTTTTTAACCGATTTCAGAACTCTAAATGGGTGAATTTTGGCGAATTAAACGCCTTTCTGTTATTTGCTCTCGGAGCGATGACATCACTTTGTGATGTCACCTAGGTAGTCATTCCGCCATTTTCTCAAACACATTATAAACATCAAGTCAAATCAGCTCTGTTATTTTCCGTTTTTTCGACTGTTTTCCGTACCTTGGAGACATCATGCCTCGTCGGTGTGTTGTCGGAGAGTGTAACAACACGATCAGGGACGGATTCAAGTTGATTTACGTAAAGTGTGCATCGATTAACACGGCATGCTAATCGATGCTAACATGCTATTTAGGCTAGCTGTATGTACATTTGTAGCTATATTTGCATCCAGCCTTTCCCTCCATCCACATTTAATGCCAAACAAACACTTACCAATCGACGGATTTAAGTGCTCCAGTGTCACAAGATGCGAAAGTCCTGATTGTTTGGTCTGCACATTTTACCGGCGATGCTAAGGCAGACATGGCACAGAGATGTATGGATATCCTGCAGATGCATTTCCAACGATAAAGTCAACGAAATCACAAAGGTGAGTTTTGTTGATGTTATCGACTTATGTGCTAATCAGACATATTTGGTCGCAGCATGACTGCCAGCTAATCGATACTATCATGTTATTTAGGCTAACTGTATATACATTTGTAGCTCTATTTGCATCCAGCGTTTCCTTCCACCCACATTTAATGCCAAACAAACACTTACCAATCGACAGATTTAAGTAGCTCCAGTGTCACAAGATGCGAAAGTCCCGATCGTTTGGGCTGCACATTTGACCGGCGATGCTAAGGCAGACACGGCCGAATAGCGTCAATAGCTATTTGCTCAATAGCTTCAGTTTCTTCTTCAATTTCATTTTCGCTATCTGCCTCCACACTCCAACCATCCGTTTCAATACATGCGTAATCTGTTGAATCGCTTAAGCAGCTGAAATCCGAGTCTGAATCCGAGCTAATGTCGCTATCTCTTGTTGTGCTATCAGCCATGCTTGTTTGTATTGGCATCACTTGATGACGTCACAGGAAAATGGATGGTGGCTTCACAGATAGCAAAAATCAGGCACTTTAAAGCCTTTTTTCGGGATATTCCTTGATGGGTAAAAATTTGAAAAAAACTTCGAAAAATAAAATAAGCCACTGGGAATTGATTTTTATTGGTTTTAACTCTTCTGAAATTGTGATAATGTTCCCCTTTAAGGTAAAAAATACATGCTATAGCAGGGATAGGGAATCTATGGCTCTCGAGCCTGATGATACTCTTTTGATGACTGCATCTGGCTTTCAGATAAATCTTAGCTGACATTGCTTAACACGATAAGTAATGAATAATTCCGCTGGTAATCACAGTTTTGATTGATTAATGGATTGAGACTTTTATTAGTAGATTGCACAGTACAGTACATATTCCGTACAATTGACCACTAAACGGTAACACCCGAATAAGTTTTTCAACTCGTTTAAGTCGGGGTCCACGTTAATCAATTCATGGTGCGTGTTGAAAACAACGTTGAAAATATAAAACATTCTCATGCATTTTAATACGTCCATCCGTTTTCTACCCCACCAGTTCATGGAGTCGCATTAAGAAGTATTTCATTTATTACTGGTTAGATTCAGAATAACAATGTTATTAAAAAGAATAAGAGACTTATTATACTCTAAAAATGTTGGTCTTATTTAAAGGCCTACTGAAACCCACTACTACCGACCACGCAGTCTGATAGTTTATATATCAATGATGAAATATTAACATTGCAACACATGCCAATATGGCCGGTTTAGTTTACTAAATTGCAATTTTAAATTTCCCTATGAGTTTCTTGTTAAAAACGTCGCGAAATGATGACGTGTGCACGTGACGTCCCGGGTTGTAGGGGACATATTAGCGCAGCACCATTTGCGGCTAAAAGTCGTCTCTTTTCATGGCGCAATTACACAGTATTCTGGACATCTGTGTTGCTGAATATTTTGCAATTTGTTCAATTAATAATGGAGAAGTCAAAATAGAAAGATGGAGGTGGGAAGCTTTAGCCCTTAGCCACACAAACACTGTGTTTCCTTGTTTAAAATTACCGGAGGTGAAGCTTTACTATGGATCAGAGAGGTCAAGCGAACATGGTTCCAGACCACTTGTCAACCGGCAGGTTTCGGTGAGAAAATTGTGGTAAAAAGTCGCCTTTTCCCAGAGATCAGCTGAGCTTGCGCCGTCCATGCAGCTGCCGTCCACTTCCCCCAGAGACTGGTGTCGAGACACCCGTGGACAAACCCCTCCGACTATCAGTTACGATTTAATCTCACTAAAACACTAACAACACAATAGAAAGATAAGGGATTTCCCAGAAGTATCCTAGTAAATGTGTCTAAAAACATCTGAATCCGTCCCAAAGCAATCCTCTTTTTTTTTTTTTTTACTTTTTTTTTTTTTTTTTCTAGTCCTTCGCTATCAATATCATCATCCACGAATCTTTCATCCTCGCTCAAATTAATGGAGAATTGTCGTTTTCTCGGTCCAAATAGCTCTTGCTGCTGGAGGCTCACATTAAAAACAATGTGAGGACGTGAGGAGCCCTCACCCTTGTGATGTCATTGTCTGCGACTTCCGGTAAAGGCAAGGCTTTTTTATTAGCGACTAAAAGTTGTGAACTTTATCGTCGATGTTCTCTACTAAATCCTTTCAGCAAAAACATGGCAATATCGCGAAATGATCAAGTATGACACATAAAATGAACCTGCTATCCCTGTTTGAATAATAAAATCTCATTTTAGTAGGCCTTTAAAAATGCATGCATTTAGTTGTATTCAGTGTTATAAAATTTTATATGGCTCTCACAGAAATACATTTTAAAATATTTCGCTTTCATGGTTCTCTCTGCCAAAAAGGTTTCCGACCCCTGGGCTATAGGCTACAAGGACCTAGCAGCTACACAACAGCTAAGCACACAAGCGAAACATATGTAATAAGGGTCCTGAATGCAGTCTAAAACATGACATTTGTCGAAATAAACAAGTGTCAAATATTGCATATTCATTTCACTTTTTAAAAGTCTCTGAATCAGAAACCTTTTTGACAACATCCAGTAACAAATGGGTCCACAGTATTCTAACGTGTCATGAGAGTCATATGCTAAACTTAATAAATGTAATTATTGACAGCATAAGTATATTCCAGGTAATAAATTGGTTAGTGTTTTCATATATACTATTGTTCTTTGTCTGATTAATTTCACTTTTTCGAGGATTACACACTACAAAATAACAAAGTATGTGTTAGGGCTGCGAATATTTGGGTGTCCCACGATTCGATTCAATATTGATTCTTGGGGTCACGATTCGATAAGATTTTGAGTTTTTCGATTCGATTCAATTTTTGATTCAAAAACGATATTTTTCCGATTCAAAACGTTTCTGTATTCATTCAATACATAGGATTTCAGCAGGATCTACCCCAGTCTGCTGATATGCTAGCAGAGTAGTGGATTTTTTTTTAAATAAAAAGCTTTTATAATTGTAAAGAACAATGTTTTATCAACTGATTGCAATAATGTAAATTTGTTTTGACTATTAAACGAACTAAAAATATGACTTATTTTATCTTTGTGAAAACATTGGACACAGTGTGTTGTCAAGCTTATGAGATGTGATGCAAGTGTAAGCCACTCTGACACTATTGTTCTTTTTTTTTATTTTTATAAATGTCTAATGATAATGTCAATGAGGGATTTTTAATCACTGCTATGCTGAAATTATAACTAATATTGATACTGTTGTTGACAATATTCATTTTTGTTTCACTACTTTTGGTTTGTTCTGTGTCGTGTTTGTGTCTCCTCTCAATTGCTCTGTTTATTGCAGTTCTGAGTGTTACTGGGTCAGGTTTGGTTTTGGAATTGGATTGCATTGTTATGGTATTGCAGTGAGTGGTTTGTTGGATTGATAAAAAAAAAAAAAGATTAAAAAAATCGATTTTTAAATAATAAATAAATAAATAAATGGGTTGTACTTGCTCCTCTCTGAGCTGCAACCTTATCGTGGTAGAGGAGTTTGCGTGTCCCAATGATCCTAGGAGCTATGTTGTCCGGGGGCATAAAGCCCCCTGGTAGGGTCTCCCAAGGCAAACAGGTTCTAGGTGAGGGATCAGACAAAGAGCAGCTCGAAGACCTTTATGAAGATGATAAACCATGGACCCAGATTTCCCTCGCCCGGACGCGGGTCACCGGGGCCCCCCTTTGGAGCCAGGCCCGGAGGTGGGGCACGATGGCGAGCGCCTGGTGGCCGGGCCTGTTCCCATGGGGCCCGGCCGGGCACAGCCCGAAGAGGCAACGTGGGTCACCCCTCCAATGGGCTCACCACCCATAGCAGGGGCCATAGAGGTCGGGTGCATTGTGAGCTGGGCGACAGCCGAAGGCAGGGCACTTGGCGGTCCGATCCTCGGCTACAGAAGCTAGCTCTTGGGACGTGGAACGTCACGTCACTGGGGGGGAAGGAGCCTGAGCTAGTGCGCGAAGCCGAGAAATTCCGGCTGGATATAGTTGGACTCACTTCGACGCACAGCAAGGGCTCTGGAACCACTTTTCTCGAGAGGGATTGGACCCTCTTCCACTCTGGCGTTGCCGGCAGTGAGAGGCGATGGGCTGGGGTGGCAATTCTTGTTTCCCCCCGGCTCAAAGCCTGTACGTTGGAGTTCAACCCGGTGGACGAAAGGATAGCCTCCCTCCGCCTTCGGGTGGGGGGACGGGTCCTGACTGTTGTTTGTGCTTATGCACCAAACAGCAGTTCAGAGTACCCACCCTTTTTGGGAGCACTCGAGGGAGTACTGGAAAGTGCTCCCCCGGGTGATTCCCTTGTCCTACTGGGAGACTTCAACGCTCACGTTGGCAACGACAGTGAAACCTGGAGAGGCGTGATTGGGAAGAATGGCCGCCCGGATCTGAACCCGAGTGGTGTTTTGTTATTGGACTTTTGTGCTCGTCACAGTTTGTCGATAACAAACACCATGTTCAAACATAAAGGTGTCCATATGTGCACTTGGCACCAGGACACCCTAGGCCGCAGTTCCATGATCGACTTTGTAGTTGTGTCATCGGATTTGCGGCCTCATGTTTTGGACACTCGGGTGAAGAGAGGGGCGGAGCTTTCTACCGATCACCACCTGGTGGTGAGTTGGCTGCGATGGTGGGGGAGGATGCCGGACAGACCTGGGAGGCCCAAACGCATTGTGAGGGTCTGCTGGGAACGTCTGGCAGAGTCTCCTGTCAGACAAAGTTTCAATTCCCACCTCCGGAAGAACTTTGAACATGTCACGAGGGAGGTGCTGGACATTGAGTCCGAGTGGACCATGTTCCGCACCTCTATTGTCGAGGCGGCAGATCGGAGCTGTGGCCGCAAGGTAGTTGGTGCCTGTCGGGGCGGCAATCCTAAAACCCCTTGGTGGACACCAGCGGTGAGGGATGCCGTCAAGCTGAAGAAGGAGTCCTATCGGGTCCTTTTGGCTCATAGGACTCCGGAGGCAGTGGACAGGTACCGACAGGCCAAGCGGTGTGCAGCTTCAGCGGTCGCGGAGGCAAAAACTCGGACATGGGAAGAGTTCGGGGAAGCCATGGAAAACGACTTCCGGACGGCTTCGAAGCGATTCTGGACCACCGTCCGCCGCCTCAGGAAGGGGAAGCAGTGCACTATCAACACCGTGTATGGTGCGGATGGTGTTCTGCTGACCTCGACTGCGGATGTTGTGGATAGGTGGAAGGAATACTTCGAAGACCTCCTCAATCCCACCAACACGTCTTCCTATGAGGAAGCAGTGCCTGGGGAATCTGTGGTGGACTCTCCTATTTCTGGGGCTGAGGTCGCTGAGGTAGTTAAAAAGCTCCTCGGTGGCAAGGCCCCAGGGGTGGACGAGATCCGCCCGGAGTTCCTTAAGGCTCTGGATGCTGTGGGGCTGTCTTGGTTGACAAGACTTTGCAGCATCGCGTGGACATCGGGGGCGGTACCTCTGGATTGGCAGACCGGGGTGGTGGTTCCTCTCTTTAAGAAGGGGGACCGGAGGGTGTGTTCCAACTATCGTGGGATCACACTCCTCAGCCTTCCCGGTAAGGTTTATTCAGGTGTACTGGAGAGGAGGCTACGTCGGATAGTCGAACCTCGGATTCAGGAGGAACAGTGTGGTTTTCGTCCTGGTCGTGGAACTGTGGACCAGCTCTATACTCTCGGCAGGGTTCTTGAGGGTGCATGGGAGTTTGCCCAACCAGTCTACATGTGCTTTGTGGACTTGGAGAAGGCATTCGACCGTGTCCCTCGGGAAGTCCTGTGGGGAGTGCTCAGAGAGTATGGGGTATCGGACTGTCTTATTGTGGCGGTCCGTTCCCTGTACGATCAGTGCCAGAGCTTGGTTCGCATTGCCGGCAGTAAGTCGAACACATTTCCAGTGAGGGTTGGACTCCGCCAAGGCTGTCC
Organism: Nerophis ophidion; assembly: GCF_033978795.1. Classification (NCBI taxonomy): domain Eukaryota; kingdom Metazoa; phylum Chordata; class Actinopteri; order Syngnathiformes; family Syngnathidae; genus Nerophis; species Nerophis ophidion. The sequence goes on along the minus strand of NC_084615.1, from coordinate 61,190,415 downwards.
TTTGTCACCGATTCTGTTCATAACTTTTATGGACAGAATTTCTAGACGCAGTCAAGGCGTTGAGGGGTTCCGGTTTGGTAACCGCAGGATTAGGTCTCTGCTTTTTGCAGATGATGTGGTCCTGATGGCTTCATCTGACCGGGATCTTCAGCTCTCGCTGGATCGGTTCGCAGCCGAGTGTGAAGCGACCGGAATGAGAATCAGCACCTCCAAATCCGAGTCCATGGTTCTCGCCCGGAAAAGGGTGGAGTGCCATCTCCGGGTTGGGGAGGAGACCCTGCCCCAAGTGGAGGAGTTCAAGTACCTAGGAGTCTTGTTCACGAGTGAGGGAAGAGTGGATCGTGAGATCGACAGGCGGATCGGTGCGGCGTCTTCAGTAATGCGGACGTTGTACCGATCCGTTGTGGTGAAGAAGGAGCTGAGCCGGAAGGCAAAGCTCTCAATTTACCGGTCGATCTACGTTCCCATCCTCACCTATGGTCATGAGCTTTGGGTCATGACCGAAAGGATAAGATCACGGGTACAAGCGGCCGAAATAAGCTTCCTCCGCCGGGTGGCGGGGCTCTCCCTTAGAGATAGGGTGAGAAGCTCTGCCATCCGGGAGGAACTCAAAGTAAAGCCGCTGCTCCTCCACATCGAGAGGAGCCAGATGAGGTGGTTCGGGCATCTGGTCAGGATGCCACCCGAACGCCTCCCTAGGGAGGTGTTTAGGGCACGTCCAACCGGTAGGAGGCCACGGGGAAGACCCAGGACACGTTGGGAAGACTATGTCTCCCGGCTGGCCTGGGAACGCCTCGGGATCCCCCGGGAAGAGCTAGACGAAGTGGCTGGGGAGAGGGAAGTCTGGGTTTCCCTGCTTAGGCTGTTGCCCCCGCGACCCGACCTCGGATAAGCGGAAGATGATGGATGATGGATGGATGGGTTGTACTTGTATAGCGCTTTTCTACCTTCAAGGTACTCAAAGCGCTTTGACACTACTTCCACATTTACCCATTCACACACACATTCACACACTGATGGAGGGAGCTGCCATGCAAGGCGCCAACCAGCAACCATCAGGAGCAAGGGTGAAGTGCCTTGCTCAGGACACAACGGACGTGACGAGGTTGGTTCTAGGTGGGATTTGAACCAGTGACCCTCGGGTTGCGCACGGCCACTCTGCCACTGCGCCACGCCGTCCTATGGTCATAATTATTTTAAGTGCACTAAGCAGAATAAACACAACATTATTAATATTGCTAGAACAGATAATTTGATCAAACATTCCCTAAAACAGCCCACTACCTGTAATATAGTTTTTTTAAACATAAGATCCCTGATTAGAAAAATGTTTCTGCTGTTACCTCAGAAATTGCCTGTTCAGATGTTATGATTGTGGCTCAGAGATTTGTATGTAGATTATATTTATTTTCCATAACAAACAGGATAACTTTAATACCCTGGCAGTGGCAATTAGCTTAAATGTTTGTATTTACATTTTTGGAGTTGATTTTCATAAAATATGCTATTTAACTGCTACTGTTTAACAAGGACTGATTTAAATTGTTTGCACAACAAATGTTTTGGCGCTTTTGTTCATGTGAGAGAATATTCCAATAAAGGTGCACTACACACTACTTTTGAATTCATTATTGGGCTTTGTGTATACAATGCAGTTAATCGCGATTAATCGGAGAAATAGTGCGATTAACTTCGATTACAATTTTTAATCGTTGCCCAGCCCTAATATATATATATATATATATATATATATATATAAGAATATTTGGGTACCTCATGATTTGATTACAAACAAAATATTGATGCATATTCAATTTGTGTCCAGTATATTAAAGCCATTTTTCATATTTAACATTTATTTAATTAAATATTTATTTTAGTCTGACTGAATAAGCATTAATCGCTTACAATTGTGCAAATAGTGTTTTCGTAATAACAAACACCAGCTGATTTAATTTCCATGATATGTCCACCAAATGCAGCTGAGATAGGCTCCAACACCCCCCCCCCCCCCTCGCAACCTCAAATAGGGACAAGCGGTTGAAAAATGGATGGATGGATGGATGTTATCAAGGTAATAGAAGTGCGTGCAAACATCATTTGTATTTTTTGCTAATAAAGTTGACACCAACATAAAGCAGACCACTGCAATAATACATTATATTACACTGTCATCACAATAACAATAATATAATTATTTTGTTCATCCTGTAAAGCATCTTTGAGTACACTGAAAAGCGCTATACCAAATAAAATGTATTATTATTATTATTATTATTATTATACCATGTGACTTATTCCAGACTTACATTACGAGACGTTCGTTTCTTTCTAGTAACAAATATTTAATGATGTTAAGCGTGACTGTAATATACAACAAAAAAAACAGTTAAAGTATTAAATAAGTCAATATAATTCTCATAGAGAACATATAAAATACACTCCTCCAAAAAAACGCTCGCATTTGCTACAAAGGCTTGCTAGCGGGCTAACGCTAGCACGTTAGCTTCGAACAACATATGAGGTAAATAAGATAAATAATATGAAAATATATCATGTATATTAGTGTTAAAAAATGGGAATCAATTCTGAATCGCACAACGCATTCGATTCGATTCGTATTCGAATACATTTTTTCCCACACCCCTAGTATGTATGCTTCGTGCTGATGTCTGTATCGACCAGTACCCAAGGCTCCAATACTGGTATTGCGTCGGAAATTAAAAAGTTGTAACCATGACACCACTTCTAAATATGTTGGAACCTACAGCAGTTTGTTGACATGTTTTTCCTCAATTAGTGCTTATTTTAAAGAAGAATCTTTGGGGTTTTTTTCATATATTTTAGACTCTAAAGTGCTGCAGTAATTTGGTTGTATATTTTGACTACATTGACACAAAGCTTTTGTACATGCGCATATTTGATGACTAAAAATAATTTTTAAAAATACAGTAAATGGGCAGCATGGCGATACAGGGGTTAGTGCGTCGGCCTCACAATACAACGGTCTTGGGTTCGATCCTGTACTCAGGATCTTTTTGTGTGGAGTTTGCATGTTCTCCGCATGACTGCGTGGGTTCCCTCCGGGTTTTCCGGCTTACTCCCACCTCCAAAGACATGCACCTGGGGTTAGGTTGATTGGCAACACTAAATTGGCCCTAGTGTGTGAATGTGAGTGTGAATGTTGTCTGTCTATCTGTGTTGGCCCTGCGATGAGTTGGCGACTTGTCCAGGGTGTACACGCCTTCCGCCCGATTGTAGCTGAGATAGACTAGGTTCCAGCACCCCCCTCGACCCTGAAAGGGATTAGCGGTAGAAAATGGATGGATGGATGGACAGTAAATGGGTGCTTTTTAAGAATACTGCCATGCTTTTAATTTGAAGTTGACTTTGCACTGAATAGGCAGTCACTGTGTTCATGTTTTGTCCCTGTTGTGGTTTCATACTGCTTAGCGATAAAGATGAAGTTGACATTTTTTTTTATTTAACATTTTTACATCGTTGGCTATCAATATTAATGTTGTAAGGTAACTGCTGTAAGGTCCAAAAGCATTTGGACAGCGACAGATTTTTTTTTCTTTATTTTTGTTGAGTTTACAGTACGGCAGGAAATCTGAAACAGTGTTTCATGTACCAGTTGTGGTACCGTGGCTTTATCGAGTGATACACTAAAGAATCACTGGATTTATGTAAAATGTTTATTTTGTTTTATTCAAACTGTATGTAATGTTAAAGTGGCCAAAAATATTATATACAAATGTTAAAACCTCTGTCGTAATTTTAATGAATACTTACTGTACTGTAACAGGTTAATTGGAGTTTTTTCTGAGGTGGCATTTGATGAAAAAAGTCTGAGAACCATATGCAAACACAAAAGGTCTGACATAAATACATCAATAAATAAATCGGTATGTGATGAAAGTC